>NC_137812.1:46466632-46476632 GCF_963921795.1 Nannobrachium achirus
GGACAGTGTGTGTTTGAAGGACAGCTGACTGTCCAGGACCACTCCCAGTGTCTTGGCAGTAGGAACTGGAGCCACCAGGGTGTTATCGATGGAAATGGAAAGATCCTTCAGGAGTCAGGACTTTCCACAGAAGAAGAGTAGCTTAGTTGTGTCTTTATTGAAGACTTTGGAGTGGTGGGAAGAAATCCACTGTGAGATGTAGGGCTGCACGATATTGACAAAATGTCATTGCGACCGTCAGGGAGCAGTTTACTATGAAAACCTCCACCGGCCGTCCGTCGGTCGGTCACACGTCACACGTCACACCTTTGCCCTGCTCATATCTCCGCATCAGTATATAGGGCTTGTTTGTTTATTGTATGACATCACGCCACATCATCAGCTGTGGACTCTGTGATGTCATCGTATCGCATCAGTATATAGGGCTTGTTTGTTTATTGTATGACATCACGCCACATCATCAGCTGTGGACTCTGTGATGTCATCGTATCTCCATATATGGCCATCTCCGTATATGGAGATATAAGTCGTCCATGCCCAAGTATGGGCTGGTGAGGTCAGACTTTGTGTGATGCGTAGGTTATCTCCATATATGGAGATTCAACATTCCAGGCAATGCTCTCTTCCCTGGTGAGAATTGCCCCTTTATATAGGGCTTGTTTGTGTATTGTATGACATCACGCCACATCATCAGCTGTGGACTCTGTGATGTCATCGTATCTCCATATATGGCCATCTCCGTATATGGAGATATAAGTCATCCATGCCCAAGTATGGGCTGGTGAGGTCAGACTTTGTGTGATGCGTAGGTTATCTCCATATATGGAGATTCAACATTCCAGGTGTAACTATGGCTACCCGTATGACGTGAGAGGTGGAGGTTGTGATATTTGTGGAGATAAGCGACCAACGGTCGCTTATCTCCCGATTAGGGAGTCTTACTGGTATATCTGTATTTATGCCAAATATTTCGATATCGATACGATATGCGATATTACTGTACAAAGTGTAACAGTGAAAACTAAGCATTGTTCAAAAAACAGCATAATAACAAGTCAATATCAGTCATTCTAAGTGTAGCAAAAGTGAAAACTAAGCTTTCTTTAAATAAACTTGCAACGATGTGGGAAAATCGTGGGAAAAAATGTACTATAGTCATAAAACTTCATTCTATTGCAGTAAGTTATAGCATAAACCCAATTTCGATCAATTTCATCAATGATAATGATGTTGCACATGGTCATACCACGATAACGATACGATAACGATGTATTGTGCAGAACTAGTGAGATGTTTACCAGGCATGCAGTGATGCGCTTTTCAACCTGTGTGAGGGAGAACAGTTGACAGTGATAGGAGACCTTGTGAATAGAGATGACCCCTCAGGAAACCACAGTCAAGAGTTGAAGATAGCAAACCTTTCTTCTCTTCTCTTCTCTTCTCTTCTCTTCTCTTCTCTTCTCTTCTCTTCTCTTCTCTTCTCTTCTCTTCTCTTCTCCTCTTCTCGGAAAGCATTGTGTAGTTTTTCCACACTTCTTTTTTTTTGTAACCCATTTTTCACCCAGTGCTAATTGCCTATGTAATCCTGGGCTCTGCTCTCCCTCTGCCGCGCCTCGGGAGACAACGGACTGACCTCATGCTTCCTTCAATGCATGAGGAGTCCAAGTTGCTTCTTTTCACCTGACAGTGGAGATTTCCCTGGTTTGGACGTACAGTAGCACGTGGAAGGAACACGTTATTCCAACCAGTTCCTTTCCCCTCCATCAGGCGCCCCGGCTGGCCAGGGGGAGGCATTATAGAGACCAGGATTATGGCATGTTTTTGTGAGGGTATCTATCTACCCTAGAGACACGGGGAGAACATGCAAACTCCACACAGAACAGAACTTTTCACACTTCTATCTCCAGCACAGGACTATTACATACATAGTCTTGTTATATCTCTGCCTCTAACCCTTTCTATTTTGCCCCCCTTCATCTCTCTCTTTCTCTCTGTCTCTCTATCCTTCTTTCTTGTTCTTTTTTGCACAATTTTCTGACACCACCACCTCCTTCCTTCCTTCACTTCCGTCTCTCTCCTGCTTCCCTGTCCTTTCTTCCCACCTCTTCACCATTCTCCCTCTCTCCTCAGTCGTCCAGCTCCTCTCAGGAGCGGCTGCATCAGCTGCCTTTCCAGCCAACCATGGACGAGCTTCACTTCCTGTCCAAGCACTTCGGCAGCACAGAGAGCATCACTGACGATGACGGCGGGCGCCGCTCGCCCCACGTCCGCCCTCGCTCTCGGAGTCTCAGGTCAGAGGTCACAGTGTCAGGGGCCAAAAACAGCCTGAGGGGGAGGACTATGTTGGGCCGTCACGATTATGACATTTTACATGACGATTAATTGTCACTCAAATACCGTAATTACGATTAACGGTTTAATTGTGTTTTTGTCGTTGACAATTACATTTCTGTTTGGCTTTTAGGCTTTGAAGTTGCACATGGCAATTATGATGACACATAACTTACAAAGAAATTACTGTCATATTTGACAACTTATACTTAAAAAAGAACATTGATAGTGGAAATAGCTTGTAGATCTGCTATTTCCACTACTTTTTGAAAGTGTTTGAAACTATATTAACTTTCCTCAACATACATTACCTCAAATAATTGCGATTAGACGATTATGTAATAATTGTGACAGCCCTAGGACAGTGCATGGTTGCCCTTTCAGCTCCTCTACCTAGTTTTCAAAGAGGGGTTTGGGGACCCCCAGGGGTCCTTGAGGGGGTTCCAGCGGGTCCCCTGCAAAAATGAGGAACCATTTTATTGTGTTATGTTGTGAGGTATTGTGAGCTTGTAGATCTGCTATTTTTGAAAAATGTTGGCAAATCTTGACATGAATATTTTTTGAGAAACATTGCTCTACCATCTACATCTACAGTAGTTTGCATTAGCACTGCACTCAATACATTTCCTTCTTTATGATTATTAGCAGAAGTGGAAAATACTTAATATTTCAAAGGGTCGTGTGGCAAAGTATTACGATTTCAGTTCTTCGTTAGATCCTTCATTTATGACTACCGGTAATTCACAATCTGTTTGCATATATTTAAAGAGAAATTTGTCTCAGTTGGGGCACAATATTAGAAATAAGTAAGAACTTTCTAAATAGAGGAAACCATTTACCCGGCGATTTGTGCCTGTTTGTCGGAAATAATTTCAAATCTGAATTTGCTTGTGTAAATCTACCCCATGTATGGGATGTTTGTTAGTCACCCTTGCCATCCGTGCCTGCGTGCTGTGTGTGTGTGTGTGTGTGTGTGTGTGTGTGTGTGTGTGTGTGTGTGTGTGTGTGTGTGTGTGTGTGTGTGTGCGTGCGTGCGTGCGTGCGTGCGTGCGTGCGTGCGTGCGTGCGTGCGTGCGTGCGTGCGTGCGTGCGTGCGTGCGTGCGTGTGTGTTCCTCTCCCATGCCCCTAGACATATTCAGTATCATAATCAGTACCCTCCACCCTTCAGTGCTTGAGGTGTCTCCAGAGTGCAACTGTTTCTCCATTAGCAAATATCTCTGGGGAACTCTGCTCTCCATAAGGTCCCTCCTACACTGCTTATTACGGTCACCCTATCATAGGCACCCCTTCTTAATGCAGCACACCCTTACTGGCTACCTACTGCACACTCTGTGCTCGTTAATATTCACTTTTCACATTGAGCACATAAGCATGAGCTGGCCTACATAACATTCTTGCCTGTTATAGTGAGTTACTGAGTACTATAATCAGCTCCCTTCAGCCCACTATTTGACATGTCCTATTATACCAGAGACAGCACAATATAGAGGAGAGACACTGCAATCTATATACAGTTCAAGGTTCACTTTTATTTGTCTCCTATAAGAGAAATGTTTCTTGCAGTCAAGGGCTAAAAGCTGCAGTACAAAGAACACAAAGAACAACATACAAAAGACTAAAGCATAGTGACACATGTGCATACAATAAGCAGGTTGAGGTGGTCACAGACATTCATCAGTCTCGTATAATCATTGGCTTATAGGCACGTCTCTCGGTCCATAAACATTGTGCAACAATGCTATACAAATACAATAACTATGAAATTCTATAGATCAGTGGTTCTCAACTTGTTGGTCGGGTGTCCCTACATGATCTTTCAAAAATTGTCAAATTTGGCAGAAAGAGGCAAAGATTTTGAAAATAGCCGTGATTTCCAAACTTTTTCAGCTCGAGACCCAAAAGAGAAATGTGTCTCCCCGGACCTAAACGTATAAAAATACATTATGAATTAATAACTCTTGCCCTATTTAAAAAATAGCGAAAATAGCCAATCTACAAGCCCACAACACATCGCACATTATTCTGTTCTTTGATGGAATCAAACCAAGACGGCTTAGTAGGGCTTGCATTGTATTATATTTGATGTAAAATATCTGTATTTAAATGTAATGTTTTTCTGCTCAGCATGATTCCCCCCCCCCCCCCCCCCCATTTTTGTGTCTAGGTTTTTGGAATGATTGATTAAAGTCTGTGTATCTGGGAATTGTGTGTGTGTGTGTGTGTGTGTGTGTGCGTGTGTGTGTGTGTGTGTGTGTGTGTGTGTGTGTGTGTGTGTGTGTGTGTGTGTGTGTACAGGTGTGCACGCATTTACTACTAGTGTCTGACGTCTATATCGACTCTTGTGACAAATGTGGTACAATGAAATGCCGGCGGCTCCATTAGGGAGACACAGGGGGCTGAATTTCAGATTGGTGAATTAGCATTTTAAGAGACAGGATGGCGAGGCTGCTGTGTATTATTTATCCCTGCATCCAAGTGAAAAAATGCAATCTTACTGTGTCGCTCTCTCTCCCCCTGCCGCCCCACTGTCTTTTTCAACAACTCTACACTCTACAGCAAGGGTCTTCAACAGGGGATCCGGGACCGCTAGGGGTTTCCTCAGAGTTACTACAGGGGGTCCTCCAAATCTTTGTGTGATAGAAACTTTTTTCTCCTTTTTTATATTAACCACTTGAACCCTAGCGCCATATTCTGAGAACTTTAGCCAAAAATAGCAGATCTACAAGCTCTGTGAGGCGTTGTGAGCTTGTAGATCGGCTATTTCCGGCAAAGACGTTTAGTGTAGAGGGGAAAAAGAGCAGACTAAGTACAGAGTTAAATGTCAAGTTATGTATTGACGGTTCAAGTGGTTACATTCGTATCTGAAAACACAAATTGGCTTGAATCCAAAATACAATGATGATTGTGCTGTCAAACAATGAAACTATATGGAATCTCTGAAAAGGTTGTGCTTCATCTCTCTCTCAACTAAGGGGTCCTTGGCCTAGAAACGTTGAAGACCCCTGCTTTACAGTCTTTCAATGTATTCACCAGTCTTACTTTTTCGTAACATGTTACACGTTTTCCCTCTCTTTAGTCCGGGGCGCTCTCCCTCCTGCTATGACAATGAAATCATGATGATGAACCATGTCTACAAGGAGCGCTTCCCCAAGGTCAGTGTGACTTACAGTACACCAACACACATACTGTATATGTATCAGGGCGACGGTGGCGTTCCCGATACTCCAGCGACAGTTCAGATATCGTCGTTGTTGGGTGAAAAACTTGTCATTTAAAAAATTCTTTAAAATAGTGAAAACAGCCGATGTGCTTGTAGATCTGCTGTTTTCACTACTTTTGTGCAACAGCCTTGCACGATGAAGCAGGGCTTTACTATTTGCGAAAGAACGTACACATTTGGAAATCCCCGACAACGACGATATACAGTACTAGTGTTGTTGCTACTCTTATACCACCATTATTACTGGGGTTGGTGAGCTACCGACAACAATGCTATGAATCCTATCACGTTAAGGCATTTGAAACACTGCTAACCCCAGATTCCCCACACAAGACTGCTGCTCCCAGCGCTGCAAATGGAGTTGCAGCATGGCTGAATCTTTACTATCATCACAAGGAGAATTATTTGCCACAGCAGACCCCAAAATGGCCCTATAAACAGAGCACTGAGCCTTGTACTTTTGCCCCAGACAACGCGTCTTGCCAATAATAGTGACTTACACTCTCTTTAGAGTTATGGGTCCAATTGGTTCCATTTTCACAGGATCCTAATGTTGTGGTATAAAGCAGGCAGGCACACACGTGCAGACAAACAGAACAAAAACTCCACGGATACAGATTTCTGATAATGTCACACAGTGCACGTTTCATTCTGCAAGGCCGGTGTGCATTGCAGCACTCATATTGATCGTAGCCCCTAGTCAGCAGGCTGTGTCACATGGTCTAACCAAAAACATTTTACACATTTACAGTTACAGATGGCTGAGGCAACACTCCAGAAATTATTCAGGTGCTGTTATTTCAAGACCAATGTTATATTTAAGTCAAATGAAACATACAGTATATAGACACTAGTCCTTGCCCGTTCGAACTTATGTGCCCCGAATTATGTGCAGTTTGGGTTATGGGGTGTGCACAGTATATGAGGGATTGAATGTAGGTAGGAGTCTCAAAAGTAATGTTGGAGAATGTGGAGTCATCTCCACATGTGAGTCATCTCCACAATGTAATGTTGGAGTCATCTCCAAATTTGGGCACTGTTTTAGCATGTGGCTCTTACCATGGTGGAAACGCATGCACAGTACAGGCGGTGGTATCAGTGATGTCAGTTATCTCCAAATTTGGGCACTGTTTAGTATCAGTGATGTCAGCATGCGTGTATATCAGACAGACATCGGACAGACAGACATTTGGTCGTTCATTAGTTGGAAAAGAAGTCTTCCAAATAGGTCAGCATCGGCCAAATGGTGAAGATTAACGCCTAGTTTATACTTAGTTGATCATCTATTTTGAGTCTGAGACACAACTCAGGCATTAAGGTGCTATAAGTGATATGTTTTGGTTAAAATAAAACCTGTATTGTGAAAAGGTTAAATCTCTTATATTCTGATATATAGTAATAATTTCTACATACATATAAAGTGTTTGCTCAGTAACAGGGGTCTAATTGTCTATCCATCTCCACTAAACCTTTTCAGGTGGGTTACACATTTGATCCAATGAGAAGAGAGAACCCCACAAAGTCTGCTCATTTATTTGTATCATCACTTCCGATTTCACTAGTTTATCCTGCATTCTGTTGTCTTTCCTGATTGGATGAAATTGGTGAACCTACCTGAAAACGTATTTTCTGTTTGCTAAAGAGCTGTAGAGATGGGGAGACACCCCAATGATTGCTATGGGAATATTTCTTTATTTATCTATTCAACACTTATTTCATCAAAGAAATATCACTTACAGCACTTTTAACCGGTGAAATCCGTTATGTGATACAGAGAGGAAGTCTGTAACGCGATGCCACTGAAATGTCAGGATCCTCCTGACATGGAAAACATCACGGGACAGGATTAGTCCATTAACCACCATCTGATCCTTGGTCCAGGCCACGGCGCAGATGGAGGAGAGGCTGGCAGAGTTCATCCACAGCTACACCCCAGAGAGTGTCATGCCCTTGGGCGACGGCGTCCTCAGCTTCATCCACCACCAGATAGCCGAGCTGTCCCGGGACTGCCTGACCAAGTCGCGCGAGGGCCTCATCACCTCTGTCTACTTCCTGGAGCTGCAGGAGAACCTGGAGAAACTGCTGCACGAAGTGAGCCGCAGAGAACGTGTGTTGGGATTCACACTCCTCCATGTATGAGGGAATGTGATCCAGCATACAGCTATTGATCCGTTAAAAAACGTGAAAGCATTCATTTTAGATTTTAAGATATTTGGTGTAGAGGGGAAAAAGGAGGGGGTCTAGTATAGGACCCTGGGGGACTCACAAAGTATTTGCTGTATGGTTTGGTTAAAGTATGTTAAGTTGATTTCTTTGATCTCAGAGCTTGTATGTTGTGGTTAAAATGATGTGACGCTATATTAACACAGCTGGGGACCCCCTGTAACCCACCCGAGGACCCCAGGGGGTCCACAGACCCCACTTTAAGGAATAGATATAGATAATAGAAATAAGAAAAGACAAAAGGAAATAAAGAGACAGAATCAAATCAGTGTCAAAGTTATTATAACATCACCAGTAAATTATATTCCATTTTTGAAAAAGGAGCAGGAGGAAGTTTTCTAAAAACGTATCCAGTCCTACCCTTGTATTTTAAAATACCTAAAAACAAACATAATACTGAAAAGAAAACGTCTTCCAGTTAAGTTCTACACCACTCCTTTTTGACTGACATCTCTCTCTCTCTCTCTCTCTCTCTCTCTCTCTCTCTCTCTCTCTCTCTCTCTCTCTCTCTCTCTCTCTCTCTCTCTCTCTCTCTCTCTCTCTCTCTCTCTCTCTCAGGCCCATGAGCGCTCAGAGAGTTCAGAGCTCACCTTCGTCACTGAGCTGGTGAAGCAGCTGTTCATCATCATATCTCGCCCAGCCAGGCTGCTAGAGTGCTTGGTGAGTTCCATCCGTCCCTGCTGGGATTTAGAAAGTAGGAGTGCAACAGATAATCCAAATAATCGTAGCATACCGGTATATTAAAATTGCCTTAAAGGAGTAGTACTTTAAGGGAGGCCATGGCCAGCTGGCCGGGGGACCCGCGGCCACGTCACTCTTACTCAGACATAACCATAAAAAAAACCTGATATGCCCATATACTGTATTAGCATATATGGTTGTCCAGAGCCATAGATCCGACCACTATGCACATACAGTATACACCACGGTGGTCATGTGCTTATATCGGACCGACTGACTTCAGAGTTGGCTAGCTCATTGGCAAGGACTCCAGGGAGTGTGCTGCTCGCTGCTAAGTTGTTCGGATATGCGGTTGCTTTTTACTCTTTTTTACTCCACAATTTACTTTGTTATGCCAATTGATCCCTCCCCACACACATTTCTGTGTAGTATCCTCCCGGAGCCCCCACCGGGAGGATGTAGTGCCTTCGTCCTACTCCTCCGGCCCAACACTCCCTGCAGACAGGTGCCGCCCCAGCCCGTAGGAGTACATACAGTGACAATTATCATATTCTCTGTCCGGCTTCCCTAACCCGAAACACAGGCCAATTGTTTGCTTGTAGACGCTTGACAAAGCTGGTTGCACCACAATGGATTTGAACCCACAATCCACCCGGGTGGTTGGCAGGCACTTGATTTATTTTGAGTTGCCTGTGCTGATCAGCTGTGTTCAGTGCGCTACACCCGTGCACAACTAAGTATAAATCAGCCATTAAACACTGCCTGAGACACACGCTCCAAATGTAATCAGAGAGACACAACACAGACATGGAGGAATTAAATGGCCATTTATTGAATAAAGTGAAAAGGTTTTTTACAAAGCCCTTGCCAGCCTGGATGATTACAGTCCTCTTCATGTTCTGGATATGAGCACTGCTCCTCTCCCTCAAGGAGCTTTCACAGGGCTGGAGGTGGAGGTTATGGTGGTGTGGGTAGAGGTTGCAGGGGTGAAATTAGATTCCATACTCCAACTGAGGCTGCTGCTGTGCTGAATTGAGCCTTCCTGCTCAAAATGTTATTGCTCTCAAAAAGGATCATAAGAGTCTGTAACTCCACTCCGCTGATTGATGGTCTGTCACCAAACCACACGTTGAGAAACAATGTGTTAGACCAGTGGATTTCAGTGGGTATAGAATTTACCCGTATTGGGAGATGACTGCACACAAACTACTGATGTAGCAAAATAAAACAAATAATTGCATATGATTCCATACGGGTGTACTGCATGATATCTGTGGAATATATTAATCAAGATGGCAAGAGGAAAATATCTATGTTACGAATACGATGAAACAGTTTGTTATTGGGGCACGAAGGGTAGGAGCTTAACACGAATGGTAGGAGCTTCATCTTTCAGAATGGTTGCTAACAACCAGAGTTTTCAGATCTATGCATTTATAATACCTCCACGCTTGTCTATATATAGTATGACAGCATACTGTAGGGGATGCATAACTGATGCATGCTGTACTGCGGCGCATACAAAACATAGGTTGTGGAATCTT
>NC_137812.1:46481632-46586632 GCF_963921795.1 Nannobrachium achirus
CTCGCAGTTTGTGTGCAGCTAATCTCAGTCACCGTTGGCCCGGTCGCTGCCAAAGTGAGCACACACATTCCCTGGATGCCAATCTAGAACCTCTGCCCTAAATTTTTCAAATGGCCCTCATGGTGGCGCTATAACAGGCCCATTCGTCCTGAGTTTGTGTACAGCTAATCTCCGGCGCCGTTGGCCCGTTCGCTGCCAAAATGAGCACACACACTCCCTGGATGCCAATTCAGAACCTCTGCCCCAAATTTTTCAAATGGCCCTCATGGTGGCGCTATAACAGGCCGATTCGTCCTCCCAGTTTGTGTACAGCTAATCTCCGGCGCCGTTGGCCCGGTCGCTGCCAAAATGAGCACACACACTCCCTGGATGCCAATTCAGAACCTCTGCCCCAAAGTTTTCAAATGGCCCTAATGGTGGCGCTATAACAGGCCGATTTGTGTGGCCTGGTGGAGACCTGTGCTCGGAAGAGCACTGCTTCTAGTTTTTCATATCTGTTTCTCACACGCACACTTGCACATACACACACGCACACACGCGCACACACACGCACGCACACACACACACACACACACACACACACACACACACACACACACACACACACACACACACACACACACACACACACACACACACGCACGCGCACACACACACACACACACACACACACTATATATATATATACCGGTATATACATCACTTGTGGGGACATTACATAGACTTCCATTCATTTTTATGCAAGTCCTGTGGCCTTACCCTAACCTCTATCCCTAAACCTAACCCCTAACCCTAACCCTAACCCTAACCGTTGTGGGGACCTAATATTTTGTCCCCACAGTCAGAGGTCCCCTGCAGGTGACTGTGTGAGCATGCGTTTAGTCCCCATAAGTATAGCTAGACAAACTCACACACACACACACACACACACACACACACACACACACACACACACACACACACACACACACACACACACTGCACACATGCAGTGTGTGTGTGTGTTTTACTTGGTTTTACACATGTTTTACTTGGTTCCCCGAAGAGAATGTTGACAATACAAGTTTTGTTCCTATTATTCAATGTAATGTCACATTAAAAGCAAGCAAGATGTTTCTGCTAATTTCTCGGTCCACCTGGTTCTTCATCCACTGAGGCTTTTAAGTGAACACACTGTGAATGGCTAAACACCGCGCTCTCCAAAGATAATTATTTGTTATACTATTTTCACTCCTTCAGCAGAATAGAAATGTAATCAGTGCGTTTCAGAATAGTTGTCACACCAATAAAGCTCTGCCATTGAATTAGACTTCAAGGATTTCTCAGAGAGGGAGGGAATACAAAGCAAAGCACAGGGCAGAAAGAGACTCAATAACAGGGTGAAGCTAGTTTCATTCCTTTGTTTTTCTTTATCTGTTATTTGACATATTTGGCCCTTTGGCTGTTTTGAAATGTGAACAGTTGTTTTGCAAAGGATGTTTATGCCTCTGCAAATTACGTTCTATCTCACTGTAGCAGCTGTTTTAATGCAAAGCATTTTACTATGAAAAAGTGATAAAATGTTTTAATCTGTTGTTTTCGCTGTTTTCATTCCAGATCTCGTGAGCCTTGAAGGCTATGATAGCGAAGGACCACATACTCCAGAGACTGACGACTCAGCAGAGGTAACAAACAAACACGCACGCACGCACGCACGCACGCACGGCACACACACACACACACACACACACACACACACACACACACACACACACACACACACACACACACACACACACACACACACAACCGGAACCGATAATCCACAAAACTTTCAAAAGTTCAAGCTAAACTACTTTCATTGTTAACAATGACATATTTTAACGTTTGTTTTCTTCTTTTGGTTATTTGACCAGGGAAAAGGGAAAGCCATCAAGCCACCAGAAGAAGAAGACTTCCAGACCATCAAGTTGATTAGCAATGGGGCATATGGGTAAGAAATGGGATGTATTTTAGACATTAAACACATTATTTAATGTTTTTATTTTGTTCTGTCTTGGTGTTTTAATGCTTAACCACGAGCTAGACCCTCTGTACTTAGTAAAACAGACCTTACTTGGCACTGTACTTGGTACGCTATTTCCCCCTCGGCTCTAATCTCTTTGCATAAAATTGCAGATTTACAAACAATGCTTGTAGATCTGCTGTTTCCGTCAAATGTTCCCCCCGGGATAGGGATGCTCGCGTTCAAGTAGCTGTTTTATGTAAAGCACTTTCAGTGGCCTTGTTGTTGAAATGTGCTATTACAAATAAATTCACCTTGCCTACAGCCTTAAACCTTAAATGTAATCAGCTACACAGTATACAATCTGTCTGAATGGATACGGAATATACCGTGTCACCGAGGCACCCCTACATTATTATATTCATAATTTTCACTCCCAGCACCTTATATTTATAGCACATTTTAGTGATTATGTTGCGAGGGAAACAACATAATAGCCATTTTGGTTGGAAAATAACGTTGTACTTCAAGTTTAAAATGATACTAAATATATTTTTAAGTGTCCAAATAAATTCAAAATATTATCAAATTATCTCGCGGCACCCCTGGACTGCCGTCGCGGCACCCCAGGGTGCCCCGTCACCCACTTTGAAAACCCCTGCTCTGAGGATGCACATGACATCGTCCGCTTCTTTTCACCTGACAGTGAGCAGTTTCACTGGGAGGATGTACTGTAAAGTGTGCAGAGGAACACGCTGTGCCTCCTGTAGTTCCGCTCTCTGCTGAACAGGCGCTCTAACCAGCCTGTAATGCAGTGACAGCCAGGAACACAAACACCGCCAGATGTGATTCATTGGAGCAGAGGTCACGGACATACAAAATTTGTGGACAATAATATTGCCAAAAACACATAAATAGCTAGCCCTGAATGACCATAACAGGTCTGTAACTCTGAGAGTGTTCAAGCGGGTCCATTTGGTTCAAACTCAGAGTTAAGGGGGTCCTTGCAAATGAAACATTTGAGAACCACTAGTATGCCATACTCCTAATATTCCATAGTGTCGTGGTAAATAAGTGTCCTACATATTCTGAAGAAAACCTGGAGACTTTACTTAAAATGAGTAATTGGGTCTTATGATGAAAATGTGTGAAATGTGTGATTTTCCATTGACAAAACCAAGTCTTGCCATGGACACATCTGTCCGTGTACGGACATGTTGATGACCCCTGCTTTGGAGTCAACTTTACCTCTCTGTGCAAGTTATTGGTCTATAACCTCTCTCTCTCTTACTCTCTCTCTCTCTCTCTCCCCCCCTCCATCTATATCTCTCTCCTCTCATGCAGAGCTGTCTACTTGGTGCGGCACAGGGAGACGCGTCAGCGTTTTGCCATGAAGAAGATCAACAAGCAGAACCTGATCCTCAGGAACCAGATCCAGCAGGCCTTTGTAGAGAGGGACATCCTCACCTTCGCTGAGAACCCCTTCGTCGTCTCCATGTTCTGCTCCTTTGAGACTCGGCGGCACCTCTGCATGGTCATGGAGTACGTGGAGGGTAAGCGGTTTGAGGGGATGTTATTTGGCCGATGTCTAGGGTTGTCACAATTATTACCTACCGGTAATCATCTAATCGTGATTATTTGACATAATCGCGATTATTTTTCATAATCGTCATAATCGTTTCCATGTTGAAAATGTTCATATTATTGTTTTTTAAAGTGAAAAATAGTGGAAATAGCAGATCTACAAACTCACAACGTGTCGCATCGTGACGCGTTGTGAGCTTGTAAATCGGCTATTTCCACTTTCACTGTTTAAGTATAAAGTTGTCAAATATGTCAGTAATTTCTTTGTATATTTTTATGTGACATATCTACCATGTACAAGTTCAAAGCCTAAAAGCCAAACAGAAATGTGATTGTCAGTTATTTGAGTCACAATTAATCGGCATGTAAAATGTCATAATCGTGACAGCCCTACCGATGTCCTCAACTTGGTCTGAATCTTATTTCAGAGGTTGTGTATTCTCGATGTATCATTCCACATTCATTTGTTTGTGGTAACTTGACCTTTTTCTTTCTGCTCTCCTTTGGTTGTAACGGATATTGTTGGATGGATGTACTGGGTGTGCTTGGCACCCTTTTCAGAAGATTTCTCCACGTATTAGATCACTCCCACTTTATTTTGTGGCAACTTGAGTTTGCTGTTTCCTTGCTACAACAGATTTGGGTTATGTCTTGGTTGTGATAAATGCCTAAAGAACTTTAGATAAATGTGTTTCATTATGGAATCACAACATCCTTTCTCCTTTCTTAGCCCAGCACTTGATCATTCTGTTGTTGCATGAAACTGAAAAAGAGATCTGATCCACCTTTTTCATAGTGTCTATCACTGGTTCTCAATGTGGTCCGGGGATTCTCAGGGGTCCTTGGCGGGATTCCAGAAGGTCCCCAGCCAAATGATTGATATTTTGGAACAAAATGTACCCTTTGGTCAATTTATAGTACAAGTACAATCTGCCTGGTTCAATATAGGCTCAAATGAAAACATATAATATATTATGTACACGTATTGTTTATTATTTTATTCTAGGGATGCAGGAATATTTGTTCCATCTTATTTCTGGGCCTTGTGAGTTGGATGCTTGTAACGTTAGGGGTTGTATACAGATTCTACTTTTGAGCTTTTTGATATAAAGTGTCTTAAATGTCCTTCTTGTCCTTGTTTGACCCTTAGTATGATGGATGTCAGAGTATCAGATAAATGAATGAAATCAATAGGGTGAAATATAGGGAGAGCAATTACTCAGACTGTCTGTCTTTGATCTTCAGAAGGTGACAGTTTGAACAACTCCTATTTCACCAAGAAAGTCAGCCTAGGAAGTCAAAGTGAGTTAAATTGCCTCCTGTGGTCATAGTATTTCATGGTGAAACTAGAAGCAGTGCTCTTCCGAGCACAGGTCTCCACCAGGCCGTGTGTCCTGGTGGTGTTACTGTATAATAGGCCAATATAAAAAGGGTGGCATATGTTCTTCACCATAGATCTTTCATGGAAATCGGACGCTGCATGCATGATTTGAAGCATTGTGTTCCAAAAATGTGTTTTGCTAAAGTCTACCTGCTGGTGGCGCTATAACAGGCCAATGTGAAAAAAGGTAGCATTTGTTCCTTGACCTAGTGGGAATATGTGTGGCAAATTTCACGGTAATCGCAAGCTGCGTTGATGATTTGAAGCATTTTTTTCAAAAACTGAGCAATCCTGCAAACTTTGGAAGCTAATATTAGCCAATCAGGATGGAATATGAAATATCAGACGGATCGGACTTGATCACATGACTATAGAGATACTGTGTACCGATTTGCGTGATTTTTGGATAAAATCTCAAGGAGTAATATCCAAAAATGTGTTTTACATAAGTCGGCCCAAAGGTGGCGCTATAAAAGGCTGATGTGAAAAATGCAGGGTAAAGGTTTATCCTTAGACTCTAGGGAGTGCGCTTACAAAGTTTGAAACTTATCGGTGGAGTTATAGGTAAAACCACAAATC
Source organism: Nannobrachium achirus (assembly GCF_963921795.1). NCBI lineage: Eukaryota > Metazoa > Chordata > Actinopteri > Myctophiformes > Myctophidae > Nannobrachium > Nannobrachium achirus. The sequence goes on from NC_137812.1 coordinate 46,487,161, forward strand.
GGCCTGTTATAGCGCCACCATGAGGCTGATTTAAAAAAAAATAAGTGGCATTTCTTCCTCGGCCTAGTGGGAACGTGTGTGCGCGATTTCATGATAATTGCACTTTGCGTTTGGGATTTGAGGCATTTTGTTCCAAACGGCTCAGTCCTACAAACTTTGGAAGCCAATCTTAGCCAATCAGGATGGAATATGCAAAATCGGACAGATCCGTGTCGATCACATGACTGTCGAGATACTGCCTACCGATTTGTAGGATTTTTGGACAAAATCTGTAAGAGTAGTGCACAGAAATGTGTCTTGCAAACATCGGCCACTAGGTGGCGCTAGAAAAGGCCCATTTGAAAGATTTAGGGCAGAGGTTCTAGATTGGCATCCAGGGAATGTTTGTGCTCACTTTGGCAGCGACCGGGCCAACGGCGACTGAGATTAGCTGCACACAAACTGCGAGGACGCACGCACGGACACACGGACAGACGGACGGACACACGGACGGACGGAGGGGAAAACATACTCTCCCCCATGCCTTCGGCTGGTGGAGACAATAAGCTCAGTTGTTTCACAGCCCTATCCATCTTCTTCTCTTGTTGAACTCTATTTCCTGGAGGGCAGTTCCATGTAGCTACATGACTCCAACTGCAGCAGCAACTCTTCTATTAGCTGCTAGCTTACAGAAGCACTCAGCCATGAAGGGTACGTTTGTCTGACTCATTCATGATGACACCGCCATATGTGTGGGGTACGAGCAGGCATTGAGAATAACAGGCCAGAACAAACATTCACAAATGCACTCAAAATTATTTTAAAGCTGGAATCTGTAAGATTGATGTCCTTCCTGTGATTTGAACCCAGGTTTCCTGTGCAGGTAACACAATGAGCTATATTTCCGCCCTTGCCTTACCCCTTTTCCCTAAACGTCTTTGCCTGTTTATAGTAAAAATGGCAAAAAGGTTTAGGGTGGTAAGGTATGGATGAAAATAGGGCCCAATGTCTATGCCGCTTGGGTTTGGGTTTTGTTGTGTTTGGAGTTTCAGGCAATAACTCTTGTTAACAAGCAGTGCTCCTACCTTAACACAGGGTCTAGAAGATGTACAGTGGGCCTATCAATGGAAGAGCAACCCACTGCACATGTCGTAGTTATAGCAACACACTCAGAATGCTTAAAATAACGCTTTATCCACAAAATGGGCCAGGTGTACTTGATGTTGATGTAAATGTGAATCACATCATCACCTATCGTTCACTTTAGTCAGGGGTGAGATGCCATGGGCTCGCGTGGGCTCGGCGGGCCCACATTTATTTTGCTGCACGCACGCGCCTCATATGCACACACTAATTAACAATAAAAACAGCGTGCGCGCATGACATCATGAATTTAGAGGACCCACACTTCTAAAATCCATATCACACCACTGACTTTAGTGGAGGCTCAAATACCAGTGTGGTTAAATCTGTCGTAGTTGGGTTTTTGTCTGTGGGGTCAGACTCATGTGGGGCTTACTTGTAGTAGTGCAGTATAGTGAGCACACAGAAAATCTGAGACCTCGTACTGCAGCACAAGGCAATCGAGGGTCCATAAAAGCTTTGGACAGTCCAGTCTTTCTTTCTTTTCTTTTTCTTTTTGATTTTGGGGTATTTTTCTGCCTTTATTGATATATTTCAGTAGACTGAGAGGAAATGTGGACAGAGATGAGGGATGATACGCAAAGGTCGTCGGGATCGGGATTCGAACCCGCGACAGGCTGTAGTTACCAGCCTAGATGAACAGGCGACATCCTCAGTGTTAATTTGAACTCTGAGAGTTACATTCAGGATTTACTGTGTATTCCTACTGTCAAATAATATCACATAGAAGGATGCTTGCTACCCAATCTCCTGAAAGCAACTCAAACTAGAAAGTGTGGTTGCCGTGAAACGAGTCACACTTGCAAATGAATTCTGTCTTACCATTAGAACTTTCCCCATTCAGGTCAATGGGGAAAATTGTCTTTGTCCCTTTTATGCCCATATATGGAGATCCCTGATGTCAATAATATTAAGCCCATATCTTGGATTGCCCATATATGGACATACTGTGTCAGTCTCTTGTGGTCTATGACGTCAGATATCTATGATGTCAGTCATCTCCATATTTGGGAAAAGTCCAATTTTTGCATTTTCCCATTCAAGTCAATGGAGAAAATGTATTCTTTAATAAATGTAACTCTTAGCAAAATGCAAGCAGACGTGTCCCGAAGAAGCCGGTCACCAAAACTGTGGGAAGAATATAGTACAGCAAAATAAAGTTTATATCTGGAAAGAAGAAAGAAAGAAAGAAAGAAAGAAAGAAAGAAAGAAAGAAAGAAAGATGGAAGAAAGTCGCACAAGTACTAGTAACCCAAGGCTCTGACTTGGGAATAACCAATAGGTTTTTCTTTTCTCTCTTCTCTTAGGAGGTGATTGTGCCACTCTGTTGAAGAACATTGGGGCGCTACCTGTGGAGCTCACAAGAATGTACTTTGCTGAAACTGTTCTAGCTTTGGAGTACCTGCACAACTATGGCATCGTCCACAGAGACCTCAAACCTGACAAGTACGTACAGTATTTGGCATTTGGAATAGTTCTGACTGGAAAACAGTCATAACAATTCCAAATAGATTATGTTAAAGGATAATACTGGTGGTCTGGCATGTTCATGATTAACGGTATTACTCTGGGTTGATGAGCATTTTCTTAACCACTAGTCCAGTAAAAAATAAAGCTGAGGTTGGAAAAAATTGTGTTATTTAGTTTTTCAACTGATTCTGACAGGAAATTAGGTCTACTAGCCAGGATAAAAAATCTACCATAATCTGCTCACTGCAAATACCCACAGTGGCCAAATCAAGTTGGGCTCCCATCGACTTTCTATACAGGAGGAAAATACCCAGAAAAATATCTGCTTTAAGTAGGATGTGAGGGGTCTAACTGGGCATCCCACATCCCACTGTGTCTGTAGCTACAAAAGCACGCATGCACGCACGCACTCACTCACTCGCGCACAGCACATCAATGATAGCAGAATTTCTGATTATGGAAATTATCATCTTGAGACCCATAATTTGTGAATTAAATATAGGCATGAGCTGGAGCAATGTTGATTGCAAATTCAGAAACTCATATTGATGTGTAATCACTTAAATCCTATACTTAGTTGACCAGATTCACAAGGGCTCTACATGAGGACCACTCCTGTTTCCAATTAACACTAAAATATCTTTTGCGCAAAACTTTCTTGGCAGAATGTTAGCCCCACAATAGATATGCCGTGGTATTAAGCAGTTACTTTAGCACTACCGATATTTATTATTTCTTTTGTATTTATTTATTTGCATGCTTACTATTGTGATGTAGCAGATTTTTTGTCTTCCATAGGGGTTTGTCATGATGCTGAATCCATTGCAAGCATTTGTTTTGCACAAAAAACATTCATTGGCCCCAGAAAACACCCACAAAACTGATGAAAAGTGATGACTCATCACTTTTCATCACTAAACCATTATTTTCTGGGGCCATTTTTAGCCCAAGGAATGTTTTTTGTGCAAAACAAATGCTTGCAATGGATTCAGCATCATGACAAACCTAGTTAGACCCCTCACATCCTACTTAAAGCAGATCCTTTTCTGGGTATTTTCCTCCTGTATAGAAAGTCGATGGGAGCCCAACTTGATTTGGCCACTGTGGGTATTTGCAGTGAGCAGATTATGGTAGATGTTTTATCCTGGCTAGTAGACCTAATTTCCTGTCAGAATCAGTTGAGAAACTAAATAACACAATTTTTTCCAACCTGAGTGGATTTTTTTCTTACTAGACTACACCCCGACAGTATACTTATGTATGACACATTGTGGAAAAAGCGTGTTTGTAACATTCGTAACGGTTGTGTCTATCTATCTAGTCTGCTGATCACCTCCATGGGCCACATCAAGTTGACAGATTTTGGCTTGTCTAAGATGGGCCTCATGAGTCTCACCACCAACCTATATGAAGGACACATAGAGAAAGATGCCAGGGAGTTCCTGGATAAACAGGTAACGTGGTAATGCTGAGAGTGTAAATGTAACCATTTGTACACTTTCAGTTCTCATGTTAATCTGTGATGAAACTGTATTCAGAGACATTGGAATCCAATGTGGTTCAACTCATAATGGATGGTGTACATTACATACTGTACTCTGGGTCTTCAATCATGTACCATAGGTTTTAATATTAAAAGCGGTGCCTCATTATAAATAGTCCCCCAGGGGTCTATACTTAGTCCCCTCATTTTTCCCCTCTACACCACATGTCTGTCGAAAAAATAGAGCTTGTAGATCTGCCATTCTTTGCCAAATCTTCACCTATTTTTGCTAAACTTTCACCTATTATGACATGATAGGTAGCTGGGTTCATGCGGTTTATAAATGATTATCAGAAATGAAGACAGTGTCGTACTGCTGCTTCCTGTACTGAACTAGTGAATCGTTAATGTTCATTATGTCCCTCACAGTCCCATTTTGCAATTACAGTTAGGATGTACGCACTGAATTAATCTAGTCATAATTAATCAGGTCAACACATGTGTCCCCGCCCTGCCATCCAGCAGCAAGGCATCTGCTTGGCTTGTTTGTAAATCCACTCACATCTGCAGTTGAAACAGTCCACTCCATGGCTTTGCTTTCATCACCATATGAATGTTTGATTATGGAAGTATTTCTCAGACAGGACGATGTCTGTAGCTACAAAAGCACGCATGCACGCACGCACTCACTCACTCGCGCACAGCACATCAATGATAGCAGAATTTCTGCTTATGGAAATTATCATCTTGAGACCCATAATTTGTGAATTAAATATAGGCATGAGCTGGAGCAATGTTGATTGCAAATTCAGAAACTCATATTGATGTGTAATCACTTAAATCCTATACTTAGTTGACCAGATTCACAAGGGCTCTACATGAGGACCACTCCTGTTTCCAATCAACACTAAAATATCTTTTGCGCAAAACTTTCTTGGCAGAATGTTAGCCCCACAATAGATATGCCGTGGTATTAGGCAGTTACTTTAGCACTACCGATATTTATTATTTCTTTTGTATTTATTTATTTGCATGCTTACTATTGTGATGTAGCAGATTTTTTGTCTTCCATACTTCGTCCAACACTCTCTAGGTGTGTGGCACGCCGGAGTACATTGCCCCAGAGGTTATACTCCGTCAGGGCTATGGGAAGCCTGTAGACTGGTGGGCCATGGGCATCATCCTCTATGAGTTCCTGGTGGGCTGTGTGCCTTTTTTCGGAGACACGCCAGAAGAACTGTTTGGACAGGTCATCACAGGTTAGGAGAGCAACTATACACAACTTAAATATTACATTGTTAAAGGCTGTGACCCCCAAAATAATCATATTTTAACTGGGGACCCCCCACCCTGACAAGAGTTGAGGCATTACATTTTGTATAAAACGGTTCTATTGTGAAAATAGCAGATTTACATGCTCACAACGCCTCGCGTTAGATCGGCTATTTTCACAATTTCTGCCTCTAATATTTGACAATTTGGCCCTCTATACACTTAAACGTTATGTTGGTTTGTTTACAGTTGAGTGAGTTAATCATCTGGGGACCCCCGAAAAAAATTTGGGGACCCCCCAGGGGTCACACTCAGATGAATTGCCCAAGTTCAAGTGGCAGCTATTTTCCTTTTAGTTCACCCAAAGTATGAAATAAGAGCACATTGAACATGAATGTGGCAAAAGCTTATGGGTACTTTGGTTGCAGGAGAGCATACAACAGTAATACTGTTCAAAATGATAAACTATTGCCATGCAGACTCAAATGGATATGCGCTCAAATAGTCAAACTTACCATGTTTACAAGAGAGGGGCAAAGTCGGGCCCATTTGGTTAAATTTCTATCAATCATTTAGCTGGGGACACTCTGGAACCCCCTCAAGGACTCCTGGGGGTCCCCGGAACCCTACATTGAGAACCACTGCCCTATAGTACATTGAACTGAGAAGTGCTTCATCGTTTTAACTCTGATCCTCTGCTCTCTTTTTCTATTTTCACCAGATGATATCGTTTGGCCAGATGGGGATGATGCGTTGCCTGCAGATGCTCAGGCCCTTATCTCCACTTTACTGCAGACCAACCCGCTTATGAGGCTGGGCACAGGTACTACACTCTGGAAACATAGACAGTTTTTGGGTGGCAGCAATGTCCCATCCTTTCTAATAAGCATTCAGTTGAATGTGATTGGGGGTGCAAAATTGCATTGAATTATGTTGAAAGCAACCCTAACCTACGCTATAGTTAATTGTGTCATGCTTTTTTTTTACCCCCTTTTCTCCCCAATTTAGTCGTCATGGGAAATAATAACTCCCCACACACATTTTTTGTGTTGTCACTGCTGTTGTATCCTACTGATTCACCTGCCAGTGAGGAGCCCCCACTGGGAGGAGCCTCTGTCCTACTCCTCCCTATGCTAGCGTTCATATGGTTAAGGACAGTGGGAAGTCAAGAATATTTTTGGAGCGGTGAAAGCGCTCCCAATAGACAGGTATGTCCGTGGGTATGTGGGTGGCTGGGTGGCTGGCTGGCTGGCTGGGTGGGTGGCTGGCTGGCCATGTCCGTAGCCTGGCAATACCTTGAGTGGCCACACACAACACACTAGTTAAAGGAGGGGCGCTGTTTTGTGCAGGCCAGGCACACTCACCACTCACTCACAGGCACAGTTTACTCACTCACTCACTCACTCACTCACATAGGGTACAGCTGCTCAAATTCACCGCTCCACTTCGAACCGAGGTTTGATTTTTCTTTACGGAGACAGATTAGTAGGAATTAGGAAAGCATAGAAGCATGTAGCCCATAGGAGAGAAACCTTGGGGAGAATTCAATCCTAGTAGCTCCAGGGACGAATGTCTCAGCCACCGCACTGTCCGGTCCCGACTATTCGTCCATGACATTTCACATGCATTTGCTTTCCCCAGATGTATAATCATTAGCATAATATACAGTATGAGCACACCATTGAGCCATTGAAACAGTAGGGTGTTTTTAAATGTTGCCAGGGGGAGCATTCGAGGTAAAGCAGCATCCGTTCTTCACTGAACTGGACTGGAACAGCCTGCTGAGACAGAAAGCAGAGTTCATTCCTCACCTGGAGTCAGAAGAGGACACCAGCTACTTTGACAGTAAGTGTGTGTGTGTGTGTGTGTGTGTGTGTGTGTGTGTGTGTGTGTGTGTGTGTGTGTGTGTGTGTGTGTGTGTGTGCGTGTGCGCGTGTTTGTGCGCGTGTGTGTGCGTGCATGGAGTCAGAAAACCTACATTAAGTTTGCATGGTGCCTGCATAAGTCCAGAATAGAAAACATCATGCCCTTATTCCATTCAGAATGCAAATTTTTTGAGATGTGATTATGTGTCTTGTTCTTGTACTTTCCAATCTCCTCTCTCTCTCTCTCTCTCTCTCTGGCTCTTTCCCTCTCTAAAACTTTTCTTTCTCTCTCTGTACTGTGGATGTTGTTGCTGCCTTACAGTTTGCTTTCTAAATGTTTCTTCCAAGTAATATGTTGATTTGTGTTGTGCTGTTTTTTTTTTTGTCTCGCGGTTTGATTTTTAATTAGATCAATGTTTTATTTTCTTTAGTCTTCTATTTTGATTTCTTTAGTCCTATGTCTTGAGATTTGTTTAGTGACACATTTAGTTTTGGTTTGTCTTTGATTAGGCAAGTCCTATGCTAATGTTATGTTTTGATGGGTCTTGTCCTATGGTTTGATTTGTCTAATCTTATGTTTTGGTCGAGTCATATTTGAGCGGTGGTTACACCGTCTCCTATACGTGGCCGTGTGTGTATGCGTCCGTCCGTGTGTGTGTGCGTGTCTGTATGTAGCCTGCAGGCCTGCAGTACCTTTTATGACCACACATGTTAAGGGAGGGGCGCTGTTGTTCAGGCCAGGCCAGACCAGGCACACACACACACACACACACACACACACACACACACACACACACACACACACACACACACAGGGGGGAAGGGGGGGGGGGGGTAAACCACCGCTCAGTTCACACGGGTGTGATTTTTTTTGTTTTGATTAGTCGTTCTGATTTATCCTTTCTCTTTGTACATTACTGTAAGTCCTTTTTCAAACCATCATGGCATAGGGGTTTTTAATAGTGTTTAATATTATCTCTCCCTCTCTCTCTCTGTCTGTCTCTCTCCTCTCCCAGCCCGTTCAGAGCGTTACCACCACATCAACGTATATGACGAGGATGACACAAATGATGACGAGCCAGTGGAGATCAGACAGTTCTCCTCCTGCTCTCCTCGCTTCAGTAAGGTCAGACATTTGTCTTTCTGACACCCTCTTCTTTTTTGCTCGCTTGCTGCTTCTTTGCAAGTCTGTATGTGGCTCTTGCCCTTTGCCTTTTATTTCTGCTTTTTCCTCAGGTTGTCAACCTGTTGTCTCTGCCATTTTTATTTTTACATTTTCTCACTGGTATGGGTTGTTTTCTTCACCTTATAAGAAAAGGGCAAAGAATATTCACATGCCAGGTTCTTTGACATTAGGAAGGAGGTAAAGCCTTGTAATAGAAATAAAGCCAAAATGTACAGAAACTAGGCAATTCTTTTATATGTTTCAGCTCAGGATGAACGACACCAATTAAGATTAACCATACCATTTATTGCAATGATATATCCATTTATGCAATGATATTGCATCTTAGTTTGGCGATGTAGCTCTGCTGTGATAATCAAATTATCTGCTCGAACATGAGACATAATCTGATATATCACAACCCCCCAGAGCAAAGCATGATATATAGATTACATGCACATAACATTGAACCTTCAGTTACATGATTTAAGATATCACATATCATAATCCATAGAATACAGAACAATCTGTAAACAATACATATTAACATGAGAAACTACATTTTACGGGAGGAGGCCGGGGAGGTGGAGGGATTTTTTAACCCTTACAGCTGCACAACCAGTAGTAACAGCTCAACACCTAGAATGAACATAGAACAGAAAAATAGACTGCTTGAGATGCATTGTGGGTAAGAGGGCGTATGAGAATTAAGCTTGTAGCCAATGAGAATGTGACTGACTGCTCTGTGGGAGTGTGAATGAATTAACTACTTAATAATGAAGAGGGGGTCCGGGGAGATAGCAACAACACATCCTGCCTTCCACAAATAAAATAACTACTGCAGGCTCCATTTCTTTTTGAGAATTGATCTTGGTTCGTCCAAAACACTTTGGTCCCAAACAAGATGTCTACTGGCTGTGGTTAGGGTACTGTATGTAATTAGCTGTGCACCTTCATGCTCCCCAACAGAAGAAATTAGAACTCTACTAAATTGGATGACCTCCATGGCATTTCCTCTAGCGCCACTTTTAGGCCAAAATTGCCACTTGCACACAAGTTTTCTCAAAATCGAATGGGTGGATTGCCATACTTTTAATTCCCCACGGGGAAATTCTTTTTCAGCTTCACCCAACTGAGGGCTGCTCAGATGGTTATGATTAGCACTCGGGGGGTTCGGTGACAGTGATGTTGGGGCTGTTAGAGGTTAAGTGTCTTGCTCAAGAACACTTGGACGTGTGTACTGGGTGTGACGGGGGGCCAACCAGTGACCTTCTGATAACCAGACCCCCTCTAAATGCAGTTTCTTTTTTATTAATAGTACTTTATTTTAGTTTACTTCAAAGCTTTTGTTGTTGTTTAGAATATGTGTTAATCCTTCAGTCTTCTTCTTCTTTCGGCTAATTCCCATCTGGGGTTGCAACAGTGAATCAGCTGTTTCCATCTGCTTCTGTTCTGTCTTCATGCATCCTCCTCAGTCATTCCAGCCACCTCCATATCCTCTCTCACCGTATCCATAAATCTCCTCTTTGGCCTTCCTGTTCTCCTCTTGCCTGGCAGCTCCAGTACATCTTCTGCATTCTTCTCCCAATATACCCCTCATCCCACCTCCGCACATGTCAAAACCACATCTACGGTACCTGGCCTCTTTGTTTTATCCCCCAAACATCTAACCTGGGCTGATCCTCTAATATAGTCATCTCTGATCTTTTCCGTCCTTGTCACTCCTAATTCTGCCAACCTCCAGTTCGGCCTCCTGTCTTTTCGTCGGTGCAACTGTTTCCAAGCCGCACAGCATGGCTGGTCTCACTACCATCTTATACAGTACATCTTCCCTTTCACTCTAGCTTGTACCCTTCTGTCACAAATCCCCCCTGAGTCCTGAAACGTTCCTGCACTCTCTTCTTCACCTCTCTTCTACACTCACCATTACATTGGAGTTAATCCTTCAGTGACTATATAATAGTATATAATATAGTATATACTGGCACTAATAATAACATTCCTTCCTTTTTTTTCTTCTCTTATTTTAACCACTTTGGTTTGCAAGGGGAAGCACTGCCTCTAGGGTCCGCTAGTGAGAATATACTGTGGACTCTCAATCTCGTTTAAACATGCATTGTGTCTTAATTCTCACCACTGGCAGATGACAGATAGTTTCTTTCAGTTCAGCTCTTCAGTAAATGGAATCTTGAATTGATGGGCCCAGCTCAATTACAGCAACACTATAATGGTGGGAAACACTTTTGAATGGTCCTACACAGTGTAAGACCAGGCTATAAAAGGGACCTTTGATTCTCAGTAAGACACTCATAGAATTAAAGTGTCTATTGCATTTGAATGGTCCCACAGTAAACATGACTACAATACTATTTAAAAAAGAACTCATTCACACACTCACACACAAGCATTTACTGTATGGTTGTTATTGTAGATACAAAAATATCCCCTTGTCTAAATTCCATACTGATAATATTAGCGCTGCTTGCATATTTCTTTGTATCTTTCATAAACTTGCAGGTTCATCGCAGCCTGTACAGTACTCAGCCTCAAGACTTTGCTTTCACATTTTATGTTGCACTTAATGAGCCACTACTTTAGTAGTTCTGTGTGTATCTGCGTGTGTCCATGAAAATGACCACACACTGAAACATTACGTTAAACATACTGTAGTTGCTGAATCTGATATGGATTCAGTCCCTCTCTGCACGCATTGCCATATAAAGGTCACACCCATAATAATGCTGGTTTTATGGAGACAGTTCATAATATTAATGCGCATTGTTGATAGCTGGAGATGGAATTGAAAGTAATAAACTATTAAGTAAGTGTCTGTGGATACTGTGTGAACTAGGATTGTTTGTTTTGTACAAGGTCATGTAAATCCTATTCAAGAATGTCAATGTCTGCATATGTATACGATTTAAAGTCACGCTGTAAGATAATAGATGCACAGTGTTTCTCAATGGACTGAGAATTTTCTCTTTTAGATAACACGGTTTGCTACTGTACATATATGCATTTCATCAGAAGTGAGCTTGCAGGGTTGCCTGCAATGCAGGTCCTCTTGGGTAGTCTTGTGTTTCAGTTTCAGTACCTTGGTCAAGGGCACTTTGACAGTGTTATGCCTGATGTATACTTGGCTGCGCACTGCACTGCACACCGAAAATAGACGATTTACAATGTAGATCGTCTATTCTGGTTTGCACGACACCAGCATGCAACCAAGTGTGACTGGCTTTTAATGGGCAGAAGTGATATCTGCCACCCAACAGTTCTCAACTGAAATATGCCTTGCCGTTAGTACAGATAATCAAACCAGCAACCTTCTCATAATTAGTTAGCCTCTCTACCTCCAAGCCAACCACTTCCAGATGAAGTTTTTGGCATTTGATTTCAGCATGGTATTTTCACTTTTTAACCCCTTAAAGTTTACCCCCTATACTTTGTTAACCAGGATCAATACTTGTTCCCCTCCTTTTCCCCCTCTACACCAAATCTATAGGCTATTTGTCGAAAAATGCTGATCTACAAGCTGAATTGGGACGTGAGGGTTTAAATGGTTAACTCATACAGTGCCATCCGGCCACAAGGGGTGCTAGAGTGCCAGAAATTTCTCCATAGACCTTCTTTATAGCTTTCGTCGACCCTCTCCCAACTGGCTTGTGTTTTCACTCCAGTCAATGCTATGGGTGTCGAGAGTAGGAAGCTAGCTGACACGTAGCCAAAATGCTAACCCATCTAGAAGCCCGATCTAAAGCTATTTCAGCCGCAAAAAACGTTCTCTTTGGGTCTGGGGACACAATCCGGAGAAAATCCTGTCTAAAGATGTGATTTATTATTGGAGTGGGCAGCGCGATTTGGCCGTGGATGGCCGAGTCTAAGTCCCGGTCAAGGATGGACGTCTAGACCGGGGCTTCGTTGAGGCCTCCGATAAAATAATTCATTTTATTAAATATCCCGGACATGTTCGGGATAGGCACCCTGGAATACGTCGCGCCGCCTACAATGAACATTCGGTGAACATTGGGGGGGGGTCTAAACTTTATTTTAAACCATTTTCAATTGAATAAATCGTCGGAGCATCTAGCGTCTCTCGTTGGTGAGCGCTGGGGGAGCCGGGACCACCCACGTTGCTCCAAGCAGCTCGGGGTAAGTAAAATAGCAAATAAAAAATTGTTTTTGATCCCGAATATCCCGAACATGTTCGGGATAGGCACTTAAAGGGTTAACATGCATACTCACTTTAGAGTTGAGAGAGCAGCAGTCAACCTCAGACATTTGCTGCTCTGTGTAAAGGCTTATTTCACAGCCCTCAACTGCTGCACACAGGCTAAATCAGTGGTTCCCAAACCTTTTAGCCCGTGACCCAAAAGAGAAATTAGATGTTTGCCCGAGCTTGTAGCAGATCTACAAGCTCACAACACGGCTCGAATCGACACATTGTGAGCTTGTAGATCTGCTACAAGCTCGGTTAACAGTAGATCGGTCTACAAGTCGATCTTGTAGATCGGCTATTTTAACTACTTTTCTAGTTTTCTAATTTATGTCATTTCTTTGATTTCTTCATGAGAATATTGAAAAAAAAAACATGTTTGCTTTTTTGGGATGTTTTTTAAAAATGTTTTGAAATAATAATTAAAAACTAAATGTAGAAAACAAATATTTGTCTGTGACCCACAAATGGGTCCCGACCCAGTGTTTGGGAACCGTGGGCTAAATCATAATCTTTGTTTTCGTCTGTGTCCTCCCCCTCTATGTCTCCCCCTGTAGGTGTACAGCAGTATGGAACAGTTGACTCAGTTGGAACAGAAAGCTCCATCCTCTGTGAACCGAAGGGAACATAAAGGACCCAGGGAGGACAAGGTGACCAAGAGGGAAAGTCTGGGAAGTCTCGGCATGAGGGACAAGAGCTGGAGGACTGGGTCACCTGAAATGTGAGTGGTATTATGTATTGAAAGTGTATGACGTGTGTGTGTGTGTGTGTGTGTGTGTGTGTGTGTGTGTGTGTGTGTGTGTGTGTGTGTGTGTGTGTGTGTGTGAGTTTGTCTAGCTATACTTATGGAGACTAAACGCACGTTCACACAGTCACCTGCAGGGGACCTCTGACAGTGTGGGGACAAAATAGTAGGTCCCCACAACGGTTAGGGTTAGGGTTAGGGTTAGTGTTAAGGTTAGGGTTAGGGTTAGGGGTTAGGTTTAGGGATAGAGGTTAGGGTAAGGCCACAGAACTTGCATAAAAATGAATGGAAGTCTATGTAATGTTCCCACAAGTGATGTAAATATATAGTGTGTGTGCGCGTGCGTGCGTGCGTGCGTGCGTGCGTGCGTGCGTGTGTTTGTGAAAGAGGTGTGCAGCAGTGTGTGCAGCAGTGTAGACATTTTACCATAATGGTTTTCCTACAGCACCTCTAGAAATATGCTGATAAGTGAAAGTTTTCAAACATCATTAAAGTTTGAAAACGTTGAAATTCTTCTATGAGACTCTTAATAGAATTGATAATTTTGTGTCAAAGTCAAATCCGGTGTGTAAAGGCCTATTATGATTACAAGTAGGAGAAGAGTTACTGTATTAGCTTACATGACTCTTTAACATTCTCCTTTGGGAAACACTGGTTCTGTTCTCTCTTCATGGATAATGGATTATGGAAATTAGAATTATACAACAAGAGAGCGCTTTAGTTTCAGGAAAAGAATATCATTAGTAACTGTAGGAGTTTTGAATGTACAGTAGATAAGAACAACATTACTTATACCGGGGCGGCTAGCTGAATGGTTAGGGAGCCCGGCTGGGGAACCAGAGCCCCTGGTTGTCCCAGGTTCGATTCCAGGCCAGCAATGTCGACGTGTGTCCCTGAGCAAGACTCTTAACCCCTAATTGCTCACACGCTCCTTGTGGGCAGCGAACCAGCTGGGTTGGGCTGAAAACCCAGCTGGGTTCCGACCTCGGGAGGAAGTAGGTAACTTTTATTATAAAGCAAAGTTATGGTGTTGCTGTCCCCATTCTCTTGTAGAAGGCATCTGTGGACGTCGTCGGATTATGACTCAGGCCTCCCACCTACTCGTGCAACCTTTTTTTCTTCCCCTGTCAAATATCTCAACCAGCATAATAAAGCAGAAACAGATCTAACAGCAACCAGAACTTGCAACAGGAGCTAACCAGAGAAAAGGATTAAACAGACAATACAACCGTTTTCCTTCATAAAAAAAAAACATGCATCATTTTGTTGACAGAATGGTATGAGATTAAATGTTCTGGGTAAAGCCACCTTGAATGTATGTATTGGCTCAAGGTGGAGGAAATAGTTTCTTATCTCCTGTTATGGAGTATTGTTTGTGATACAGAGAAAAATAGAATAGACGGTAATAACTCCACTATAAATTTAGCATTTTGTGTTCCATTTTGCTAAATGCAAATTGCCACTATGCTATATTCCACTAACAGTTATCATGCCACAATTGTTATTCATCAAGTTATTCTTTAGAACGAAGCTATAGTGGATTATAACATATCTTATACTCTGTGTTTTATAAAAGTTATTGGAAATCAGAATGATAACTTTTAATAATAATAAATCATTTTAGTTGTGTACGGCTGTGTTAACTTTTGATAAATAACTTTAGTTGTGTATGGCTGTGTTCATGTCCCTCTCTTGTAGGAAGCGTTTGTCGTGCTCAGAGTCCCTCTACATGGAAGGAGACTCCAGCCCTCCCCTTGGTGCTCGACGCAGATTCTCTGCCCTGATGGACACTCATCGGTTCGCGTCGCCACTGGAAGGAGATCCAGACCCCCTGTCTCGGCAGACCCCAGTGAAGGCCCGGGGGACGTCCCTGGATGGGTTCAACGTCCCCTCGCCCAGCCTGCTGGAGCAGAGGATCAGTCTGAAAGAGGCCAACGGAGTCGGTGAGGGAAGGAGAAGAGGAAAGGAGGTTGGGGTTGGCAGTGAAGATTGGCACATAGATTGGTTAGGAAACTATGGAGTCTGAAAAGAGACTGAGAGGCAGAGGCAATGAAGCTGGTTGCACACTGCTGCGTTTTGACATATGATTTAGCCACTTATACGCATGCCCCCGACCACTGAAATAAGAATCTCTAAAACAATAGAAAGAAGTAAATGAAAACATTTTAACACTTATGTTGCAATGATTTTTTCTCTTCAATGTCTCGCGTTGCCATGGTTACCATAGACTTCCATGTAATTGTGCAATTGTGTAAAAAGTGCACGCCCATGCCTAGATGGTGCACCACGTGTGTAGATGCTGTTCACAGCTTTCAAACAAAAAAATCCGCTTGGAAATACGTTCAGGCATTCATGATTTATCAGCCATTATGTTTTCTTCAGATGTAAACAAACATGGCTGCCATGTTTGAAGGAATGAGTTGGTATGGGGGTTAAACATGCAATTTCGCGACCGCGATCATGCCTAATACATTTCTGGAGGTCCAAAAAAAAAAATTGAAAAAAAAAAAAACTATTTTTTTTTTCAAAAACGGCCCAAACTCGGGAAACTCGGGGTTGGCACAGCGGTAGTACCAATACAAACTCGGGAAACTCGGGGTTGGCACCATATGTGTTAACACTCATCTTTTATATTATTTAATTATAATCTAAAATATGAACCCTTGTTGTATTAACACTCATCTTTTATATTATTTAATTATAATCTAAAATATGAACCCTTGTTGTAAAAAACTAAAGTTGTCCTTTAAGAGAAGGAGTGACAGAGAGTAAAAGAGAGAGAAAGCACACAATAATAGCTCATTACATTAGATTGCTATCGCTGAGCAAGTAGGCAGGTGAGTAATTTCTAACATTTCAGGTTATAACTTATAACCTGAAATAAGTTATAAGTAAGTGCCACTTTTTCAATGTGTTCATTCCTTCACAGACAAGCCAACTAGAGCAAGGGACACAGTGGGACCTGCCATAGCCACCACGTCGGGCCCAATGGTAGCCAGTCGTGAAGTTGTGGCGCCTCCGCATGACAGCATGGGATCGCGGGCTACAAACGACCTGGTCCTCCGAAGGGCGCGCCACCAGCAACTTTCAGGAGGGGAGGGGGAAAAGCGTAACTCCAGAGCCAAGGTCATCAAATCAGCCTCTGCCACCGCCCTGTCAGTCAGCATACCAGCAGGTACGTGACACTAGAACAACACGTCTTCATGACTATGGGATATTTCTCATATTTTTCCTCTCTTTTTCATGTGTTCTTTCTATCTCCCCTGTCTCTAGTGGAGCAACATGGCGGATACTCCCCGCTTGCAAGCCCCATGTCCCCCCGCTCGCTTTCCTCCAACCCCTCGTCCCGTGACTCTTCCCCCAGCCGAGACTTCTGCCCGACCGTCAGCGCACTGCGCTCCCCCATCACCATCCTTCGCTCTGGGAAGAAATACGGATTCACCCTCAGGGCCATCAGGGTTTACCTTGGAGACAGCGACATCTACAGTGTACATCACATCGTTTGGGTGAGTTGGTTGTTACTGTGTGATAGTGTCGGCTTTGCTAACAGGATGATCAACTTAAGCAAATATGATTGTTTTTAATCATAATGTTTTTCAGGGACCGGCTTTGCAAGCAAACATTTTAACTCTTTTACTGCTTTGAGCGTTAACGCTCGTCCCAATTCTGGCGGTGGCGCAAAGGCAATACGAACGCTCGTTCTTTACCTTGTTTGAGCACTGTAAGCTGATGAGGGGTCGCGCGGGTGTGTACAGTAAAAAAACATCTCCCGTAACGCTGCTCTCAAATTTCCACCACACGTAAACATCAATGGAGTCCCAAATCACTTCCTGGCTGTATTCTGTGGACCTGATCTAGAGAATGCATTTCTACGCTCTGAACGAGGGAAAGAGGGGAGGGCAATTTCACATTCATTCCTTGCATAAGGCTTCCCCCTGCCGTCAGTTTGGCTACAGTACAGATATATGTGTCCATTGAAAACGATTATGTTTGGAAATAATCCATAGATAATTATCGCAAAGGTAAGCTACTTTTTGATGGCACCGGCACAAATAAATAAATAATAAATATGGCAGTAGAACTGTTAACATGAACATCCTTAAATAGTAGTAAAGAATGTGGAGTATGTTGGAATGAGAGCTGCTGAAAAGAAGGCCACGTGGTCTCTTAGCAGCAGAAGGTACAGTTTTCATCCTCTAACCCATTTTGAAAGGTGTAGATTCTCTGCATTCACTGCATTCTCTTGCTTTAATTTGAAAATCTAAACAGTTATAATTGATTTAATGATTCAAGGCCATGAGAATTCCTGTATTGACACTACAATGTTATGCTTATGTCTCTGGTTCAATGGTAGCACGTGGAGGGCGGAGGCCCCGCTCAGGAAGCAGGCCTTTGTGCTGGTGACCTCATCACCCATGTCAATGGAGAGTCTGTCCATGGTCTGGTCCACACCGAAGTCGTAGAACTCATTCTCAAGGTAAGGAATATGCACATTGTATGTATATAGTACACATAGTAACTTTCAGGGTGTGCCCTGTATCCCTCTTCTTCTTTTTCTTTTTTTCATTAGAAATTGGGCGTGACGTGTACATTATTTTTCATGTCTTGCAGAGTGGGAACAAGGTGACAGTGACCACCACGCCTTTTGAGAACACGTCCATCAAGTTGGGTCCAGCTCGCAAGGCCAGCTACAAGGGTAAGATGGCTCGGCGAAACAAGAGGACCATATCCAAGGACGGACAGGAAAGGTAGGATTTTGTGTCCCACACTGTTACTTGTTGCCGTTAATGATGTCACAGCAAGCCTCACGTAACAAAAAATCTGGTTTATACCATTTTCTTAAGCACACTCCATGATGCTTGCACCATAACTGACAACATTGAAAGGTTTCAACAATCTCATTTGTCTTCTTCCCATTGTCTCTCCCCTGGCAGTAAGAAGCGTAACTCCTTGTTCCGTAAAATCACAAAGCAGTCCAACCTGCTCCACACCAGCCGCAGCCTGTCCTCCCTGAACCGCTCTCTCTCATCCAGTGAGAGTCTGCCTGGCTCGCCCACACACAGCTTGTCAGCCCGTTCCCCCACACAGGGCTACCGATCCACACCGGAGTCCTCCTCGTATCTGGGTAGGCACGGCTGGTGACCTTGCACATACAGTATGCACTGTATCACATCAGAAACTACTGCCTTGAGGTCAACCTACATCACTAGTTCTCAAACGTTTTAATTTCAAGGACCCCATAACTCAAGAGAGTGTACAAATGGAACCAAATGGAGTCTTAAGGGTCCATTTGGCTCCATTTGTACAATCTGTTACAGACTGTTACAGTTAAGGGACCATTTGGTTCTCATCAATCATTTAGCTGGAGAACCCCTGTAACCAGTGTTGTACCCGAACGCGTTCAATGAACGATCGTTCATGAACAAGTTCATATTTTGGGCGAACGTGAACTGAACAAGTTCATTCTGACGTTCCGTGAACGGCGCTCGTCGGGCCGTTTGTGTGGTGTCCGCGGTCGTCTGTCCTCTCGTCTTTCTAAAAACCTAAAATACAAACAAATGTTTGCCCTATACATTACTGTGTGTTGCGTTGAATTACATTTTGACATGGGCTGATGAGGACCGTTTTTTATCTTTTGGAGCGGTGCTCCGGTAAGGCTGATGCTGATGAATGGCAGGGGGAAAACACACACACACACATAGTTGGTGGCAGTCTGACAGCTTACAGTATATGCTAAGATGGCTCAGTCTTAATTTCACATCTAATGTACCTACCTGTGCCTACTAGTTTAAATTGTTGTTACATTAAAATATGTTTCTTTCATATTACTTTTCAGCAGAAAAGTCACTGTAGGCAGCGTTTTTCCTTCACAAAAAGTGCCTAGTCTGAACAAGGTTATCAAGCTTACATCATACAAAATATGCTACATACTGTAGGACCTACAGTGTAGGTCAAGGGACTTCAGCAGGGGGTCCGGGACCCCTAGGGGGTCCTCAGAGTTACTACAGGTGGCCCTCCAAATCTTTGTGTGATAGAAACTCTTTTTCTCCTTTTTTATATTAAACACTTGAACCCTAGTGTCCATTTTCTGATACCTTTAGCCAAAAATAGCAGATCTACAAGCTCACAAAGCCTCATGCTGCGAGGATTGGCTATTTTTGGCAAAGAGCTTTGGTGTAGAGGGGGAAAAAAAGAAGACTAAGTACAGAGTGAAAGTTCAAATGTATTAAGTATTGAAGGTTCAAGTGGTTAAATATGAAACTATATGGAATCTATGAAAAGGTTGTGGGGGTCCCTGCTTCATCTCTCTCTCAACTAAGGTGTCCTTGGCCTGAAAACGTTGAAGACCCCTGCTGTAGGTACTTGTGCAGTAGCTGCTGATAGTGATTATATCATCTTTTTCACCTTGTTCTCTACTCTCCTCCAGGTGCGTCTCCCCAGAGCAGCTCCCCAGCCTCCAGCACCCCCAACTCCCCTGCAGCCTCCCAGCACATGAGGCCCAGCTCCCTCCATGGCCTCTCCCCAAAACTCCACCGTCAGTACCGCTCCGCCCGCTGCAAGTCTGCTGGCAACATCCCCCTGTCCCCGCTGGCCCACACTCCCTCTCCCATCCAGTCCTCTCCTCCACCGTTACCGGGCCATACTGTAGGGAGCTCCAATACCACCCAGACCTTCCCTGCTAAGCTTCACTCCTCACCCCCGGTGGTCCATTCCAGGCCCAAGAGCGCCGAGCCCCCTCGCTCCCCTCTTCTCAAGCGGGTCCAGTCTGCAGAGAAACTTGGCTCGCCTCTGACCCAGTCCAGTTCTACGGGGGGACTGGGGGGACCACTGAGGAAGCACAGCCTGGAGATGCAACACGCAGACTACCGTAAAGACTCCTTCCTCTGTGAAATGGGACTCCAGAGCCTGCTTGAGACTGAGGGGGAAAACCTGCCTTCTAACCCCCCACCGCTGCACTCCTCCCTGGCCTCCCCATCCCACTCAACTGCTCCGGAGACTGGTGTGCTCAAACCTGTGAGGAGGCTTGGCCGGCAGGAGTCGCCACTGAGCAGGGAAGCGCTGCTCGCTGGAAGAGAAAGGGAGAAGGAAAGAGAGAGGGAGAGGGAGATGGAAAGAGAGAAGGATAGGGAGATGGAAAGGGAGAGAGAGAGAGAGAAGGAAAGGGAGAGAGAGGGGGAGAAAGAATATAAAGCGACAGTTGCAGAGAAATCCCCAAGTCGAGGCGGAGCCATGGAGAGCCAGTCTTCCTTACCTGGAAAATCTCTTAGAAGTGCCCCGAGTTCCCCACTTGGTCAAACCTTCAAACTTCATTCCCCAAGTAGAGACGCTTTGAGAACTACAACTCCGAGCACGCCCACCAAAACAACAGAACATGTTGGTGGCCTGAAGGGGCCTGACAACATCCCCCAAGTTCAAACAGTCTCATCTCCTAAACGTCAGGAACCCAAAACAGTCTGGAGCATGTTTTCTTATATGAAAGATCCCCAGGTAGGGGACAGTAAGAGTTGTACAAGTCAGACATGCCTGCCCTGTGGTGTTCTAGGCAAAATCACAACCCCTGCAGTTGATAAAGGTACCGTACAGGGCCTGGCAATGAGCATAAACAAATCATTTAAACCATCGGTTATGGGGGAGAGTCTGAGAAAGAGTGGTGTTGAGAGCAATGATGCTAGAACTTCAGACCTCGGCTCTAAAAGCCCTAAACTCCCGTCCAGGGTCCTTGCACCTGTTGTCCCTCCCCATGGACAGCCTCTCTCCCTCGGAAAGGTCAGGCAGGGCCTGGGGCCTGTTAACTGCTACCGAGGCACTCTGGACTGGGAGGACAAGTGTCGACTGGAAGTGGTGGAGGAGCACTCACCTTCCCCGTCTCCATCCCCCACGGGAGTTACCCCCTCACTCTGCGGACCCTCCCTCTGTAAGTCCCGGCCTGTCTCCCCCGGTGACAAGACGAGCTTTGTCACCCAGCTAACCGCTGTGGCCAAAAATGTCCTTGGGCCAATGAAACTATACCAGGATGGAGCAAAGAACAAAGATCAGCAGGCCAAGACGGTGGAGGAGAAGCAGAGTAGTTCAGCAGGAAAGGGGGAGGCTTCCTCCGGAGGCAGAGCAGTTGGCGGGCCTGCAGTTGTAACCCAAAGTCCTGTTAGCTCACTGCGAGAGAAGGCTGCCACAGGTAGTAGCCCCCAAAAGATGTGATCCCATGCGGTAGATAAGGGAAAAAGATTGGGAATAAAAATGCCTTTCAGAAGAACAATGCAGCATAAGTGAAGCACTTAAAAAAGAGCATGAACATTCCAATTGTATAAGAAATAAGGTATTTATTGACTCCAAAAACAGGAGTAAAGGAAAAAAAAAGTCTGCGTATTGTTGTTTTCTATTGTAAAGTACTATTTAATAAGAAGGCACCCCATGTTATGTAAAAGTCTATATCAGATGTATGTGTGTGTGGGTGGGTGTATGTGGGAATGCGTGTCATATGGTATGTATGTATGTAATGTACTGTATGTATAATAGATGCAAAACGGTCAACAAGTGCTTTACTGATCAAAACATGCTGAATACTGTGAATACCAAATCCAGTCACTCAATTTTGAATTTCAGCCACTCTTTTATTTTTCCTGCCAATCAGAGGAAACCATTTAAACCTTTCATTTACCAGCCAATGATTTAAATGCAGATGATCGACTGAGACTGCATTCACTTAAAACAAAACAAAGCGGTTATCTTTCTGTGAGTTGATTTGCATAGTCAGCAGTCGACGCGTTCTGTCAGTGAATGTCCCGCCATCAAGTAAAGTCTTCCTGTCATTCTTGGTGTATGACTCGAAGCGGCTGTAAGCCACCAATGGGTCTATTTCTGGGGGCTATTTGAAGGCCATGGCCTGTTCTAGGGTAAATCTGGGCTGACTGAGGCTTGGGCTTAGCCCTTATCTCTGCCACACAGGAGAGCCACCAGAGGACTGCTCTCTCTCACTCTGCTTTTTCCTACAGCTTTTCACACACATACAGGCACACACCCACTCACACATGTAGAGTACCATAGGAGGTAGTGATGTTGGTATGCATGTTCATGGTCTGTGAATTGGTGTGTGTGTGTGTGTGTGTGTGTGTGTGTGTGTGTGTGTGTGTGTGTGTGTGTGTGTGTGTGTGTGTGTGTGTGTGTGTGTGTGTGTGTGTGTGAAGTATGTACCGTATGTGTGCACGCGTGCAGCTGGATTATGATACTCAGTCAAATCAGCAAGGATGTACAATAAAAACTAGACTGGAAATAAATGGACAGCATTCAGTGTCTAATAGCATTTACATATTTTTGCCACATGGAAGAAAAACCTCTGCTACTCTTATTATCAATGGCACAGCAAATATTGCTAGGATAGATACTTGTAAAAACTGGACAGAAAATAGATATTTGTGCTAGGCAGGCATGTGTACAGGAAACCTGTGTATTGATCTGAACCTAAAGGGGAAAGCAGGCCGTCATGGATGTAGCATAACTTGCTTATAAAAGGGCTGAGTGGATAAGATAGGGCTGTAGAGTCAGGTATGTTTAGTGCTGTTATTCTGTATCACAATTAAACCTGCTATCTGTAATCAAACTGTGTTATTAGGCTCTATACAGTGGATATAGATCATACTATCTATTTTATGCTAATTTGTAATCTTTGAGTAAAGGATTTGCTATCAAATACATTCAGCAAGAAATTAAAGGAAAGACAGGCCTACAGTGTGACGGAATCCCTCTTTCACATTCATCTCAGTTCACAATTACTATCCAATATGCATACTTTTATGCAAGGCATTTACACTTGTTGGCAGGTATGGGCTGCTTGTCCAATATTGTAACCACGTTATGTGTGATGAAGCTCTCATGCAGTTTGTTGTAAGGCAATGAAGGCATGTTACACTGCCCTCTGCTGGTTGACAGTTGCCTCTGTTCAACATAATGCCTTGTGTCTTGTGATCTCCAATAACTTTGGTTGGCCAGATTCATATAATTGTAACACAGTTATGTCCACTGATATGGTCACGGATATATTGCAGAATGGACATGATAAGAAATAGGGTTAGTGAATATGCATTTCTTTCTGTTTATGCAGAATGCAAAATATTACAGTATAAATGAATTAAATGTACTGTAGGCTACTGTACACGTGAAATATGAATCATTACTTTTATGTTGCTGTCTTCTTCATATGACTGTTAATTCTACCTTTCTTGAATAGGGCATACAGTTTTATAAAGATTTCCCTTAAAAGTTCTAGTGACAAGAACACCTTATCGTTATCGTAGCTCAGTTGTTGTTTTTTTTATGTCGATGTAAAAAATACAATACAAATCAGGTCAGTCAATGAAGAAAAACAATTATTGTACTAATCTGGTAAAAATATTGCACCCACTTGCAGGCATTTTACTAATCAGTGGAATTCTTCCCATAGTTACACGTTTGAGCTATTAGTCTGGTTCTTCTGACTAATGAAAAGAATAGTGTGAGATGCACTTTATTTTGAATAGTATGTGTATGATGTTACTTTGGAGAACATAAAATATACTGTATTCACATACTGTATACTGTACATGGATTCTTAAAATGAACACAAAATCCAAGTATAATGACATTCCACTTATCTGTTAACTGAAAGTGTATTTATTTGTATTATGGGGCACTTTGTTTGTGATAGATGTCATTTAAATGCAGACACCTGAAGTGCATTATGTGTAATAAAATTCAGAGATTTGATCCTGCCATTAATTCTGTCCAAAGTTCTTCAGTTGTGCAGGGAAAAGATGAGTCGAGAAGTGGCTAGTTGCAGGCTGTCAACAAACTTTATTTTCTTCACAGAAATATGCAGAATATGAGCATAGCTTCCCCTTTTTGCTTCTGGATTGGAATTTGGAACCGACCTGTGTGGCTCAGGCACAGGTTTGGACCCCGCACCCTTGTCCTGCACCAACTTAAATACTCAACATTTCAAAGCCTTTTTGAATAAAGGCGGGCCGTACCCCATGGCCTGTTGACTAGTCAATACGGTGCAGCACCAGAGGGGAGGGGCTGTAGCCGGCACAGAATTAATACAACTTATAAAGTATTGCCTCAAACTTACAATATGATAAATCATTTTACAATCAATATTTCCCTCATAACTCAAACAATCATACTCATACAGACAACTCCTGTTAAAAATGGTTAACCAGAAGTTGTTTTTCCTCAGATATCATAAAACTTCTCTTTCTGAGCGGGGAGGAAAACGGAGGATTCCCTGAGAAGTCTTCACATCCTATACTGGTTAATCATGAATATATGTTTCTGCTTGCCACATTTCTCATCAACGGCCTATTATGGCAAATCCTGGCAATATAAAAACATATAGGTCTACTCATAACCAGACCCTTTAATTCACAGGGATCAATAATTCGTTTATGTGGTCATGTGTCTTGGGTCTTACATGTTTAGAGCCCAAACCATTTCCTTTATCCCATATTAGAATACGTCTACTTGTTGTCACATCCCTCACTAAAAGGCCTTTTAATGAGAGATTCTGACAACCCCGACACACACTCCAATTATGAACATTTGTCCTTGGGACGTTTAGGGACAGTTTAGAGTGGCCTTGGGGGGTTTTCTCCTGGCTACATTTAAACATGCTAATTTACAATGCCCCAGACCATGGTGGCTGTGACCACAGCGCAGAGATAATCCCACGCAGTTATATTTCCTTATCAAATGTGTGTACATCTCCCATTTTCACATTCCCCACTGGGAGGCGTCCCACCCGGTGTACAGAATGTCAAAATACAGAAAGCGCACTTTAATCTTAACTTAATAATCAACAGTCTATTTGACAAGATAGTTGAATCAGGTTGGGGAACTGGAGGCATGAGACCTTCCCAGACGATCAAATCAACATA
The DNA here is from genome assembly GCF_963921795.1 of Nannobrachium achirus. Classification (NCBI taxonomy): domain Eukaryota; kingdom Metazoa; phylum Chordata; class Actinopteri; order Myctophiformes; family Myctophidae; genus Nannobrachium; species Nannobrachium achirus. Next base: position 46,512,402 of record NC_137812.1, read on the forward strand.
CTCTATTGTCTTCGACTGAGCCTCACAGAAGATTCCCTGCACCTTAAAACTTGAATGCATAATTAAGCCAAGCCTATGTAAATATCAGCATTTGTTGCCAGTGAAAGCTCTGTTGTCTGTGAACTGTGGAATTTACAATTCACTCAAGTCACTGTGATTTCCAGATTAGCCCCTGATTCACTCAAGTCTCGGTGACTTCGAGTTTTAGCCCTTTGTACTCTGCTTTTATGACTTGTACCCCATGAACATGACCCAAAATATACCACAATCCAAAAGTTGCCAGATCATTTATTTGTGACTCCCAACAAACAATAAAGTGTACTCGTTTTCAGTCATTTCTATATAAATTAAATACAAAATGCATGTCAGACAATTCAGTAATAGAATTCATAGAATAGGAGAGTCAAAATAAAGAGAAGAAATACTGAACATATATTTTTAAGAGGCGCTACATATTTACGGTATAACTGTATACGACAGCTCTGGTCCTACATAGCGTATGAAAGGAGTTCTCCTTGTAACGCGATGGACCAGAGCTATGTACAACACAATTATAGTGCGATTATTATTATGCCGTGTAAAAAAAAACATGTAAATTCCAACAAATTAATGAAAAATGTACGGTACCCTGCAAGCAAGCCAGGGGTGGGCCTCTGCAGGCTATGTGTGGGCAGTGAGGGCAATGCCAGCCCGCACTTAACCTGCACAGGCCCATAGTGGGATTGCCTAAATGAGGCCCACAGCTGTTGACTCATCATGGGCTAACCATGGGCGTACTGTGGGCAGCCTGTACGTGTGAAAAGAGCGGCAAATGATGTGGGCTGCCCACACAAAAACTGCATTGGGCCCAAAGGTAGAACTATGCTATGGGCCTAAACGGGCGTACTGAGGGCAGCCCTCAAAATTTGCCGCTCTTTTCACCTTTTTTTATGTATTTATTTATTGTTCCCGCCTTTTCATTCACTACCACCATGACTACCACTGGACAGCAGCTAATGACAGGAGGAGATGAACCAGTGATTTGGACATGACTGCTATTTAATGGTGAAATGGTACAGTAAGGACCTGCTTTTCACATTAATATAAGATAATAGCCAATAAGATAAAGCATTTTCTGTTCTTTCATTTCTCTTAGCATTGTTCACACAAACCACAAAGGGTGGATATTGGCATTAGCTAACTTAGCTAACTCAACTTGTTAACTTTGGCCATAGCTGGCCAGCTGTTAACACCAAGTTATTATTGTAAACTTTGTGAGCTTGTAGATCTGCTATTTTCAGGTACCAAATACATTGTGCAATGGAGCATAAATACATATCTAGCTAAATTAGCTATTTATAAAACAGTGTAAATTATATGTGAATTATTTCTTAGTAGCTATAGTTTGGTTTGTGTCAAAACTAGTGAGAAATGGCTAACAATTTGTGCACACTCACACACACCATCATAATGTTGCCCTAAATATTTTTCTGTTCCTTACTTATTTTCCTAAAGTTGGATGAGTTTGTCAAAGATAACCATATAGCCTACATGGAATCTGACTGAGTGGGTCATGTCTTTTGAAAGTATGTACTGTAATATGAATTTTACTACACATGACTGTTGTTGGTATTTATCTCATATTAGATAACCACATTATCCCTTTGAAACAGGCAGCCTTTAAAAACAGCTTGTAAAAACAGTTTGTGTCTCTGTTAAAACAATATTTTGCAGAGCAACGGATTGACACAGAGTGCTTCTTTCTCCTGGAATGGAGAACGCATTCTTCATACTGTATTAAGCCACGGCTGAAATTTCAACGACACCTGCTTGAGGTACACCAGAGTAGGTCTAAAGAGACAAAATGTGTTATGTGTGTTTCAAAATGTAGTTATTAGTTAAGGTATTTGGGGATAAAGGATTTTTTTCTTTTTTTCCTTAAAAACTGGGAATTGCTCCTTTCATTGCATATCAGGAAACTGGGGCCTGTAGTTAACTTCTGGTCTAAATTGTGACATGCATTTTAAACCCCACTTTGAACTGGGGACCCCAACAAAATAATCACATTTGAATTGATGACCCCCTAAACATATTATATTTGAATTGGGGACCCCCAAACCCTGACAAGCACATGGACTGTTTGATTCGGTTCCATTGGTAAAATTGTGAAAGTGGCAGATCTACAAGCTCAGAAGTTCAACCGCAAACTGGTGTTGTGAGCTTGTAGATCCCCTGGGGGTCCTGACCCACACATTGAGAACCACTGGATTAACCACTGGGGTAAACTATACTGTATAGTAAGTGTATGCAGTGTTTTGTGTAATTTTTTCTTTTTTTTTCTCCTTTATTTTTTATCATTTAAACAATGTAGCTCTGACCCTGGTGCTAATAAATTTCTTTTCATACTTTTATACTTTTCTATTATTCTAGCCCCACACCAGAGCCTACTATTTTGCTGCAGCCCATACCAGCACCAGAAGACTCACCACAACCAGTATTGCCTACAGACCAGCAAAAAGCTTTGGTGGAAGATGGAGCAACATTCGTAAGTTCACTTTGTCTGTGCGAGCAGCTTTGCAGCCTTGCTTCATTGACCGTAGGGAGGGGAGGGTGGTCTAGTCTACATTTTGAAATTAATGTTATGTAGTTTTAATTTATTTTGCCTTCTCTTTTTTATTAAAAAAATATCTGTTAGATCTTCAGCAAAATATATAATGGGAAATGTTTGTTTTGTGGTCTTCAGAAGAAGCTCTCCTGATCAATCTCTATATCAATGGTCCATATACTGTATGCCCACCTGATGGAGGAGCGCTTTGGAGAGAAGTGAGTATTCTCAATCAAGATTAAGCCATTTTTTAAATATATATATAGCCTGATTTAGCCAGACTATATACTCATGCCGCTAACTAACTGCAGTATATATCCCCACCTTGTTTTAACATGGGTGGATTGTCTAGCTGAGCTAGACTAACTACTATACACTATATCCTATAAAATGCACAAAGCAAATTATGAACACACATTGTCAACTTGGTGTTGCTGCCTGTTGTGTAACGTGTGTGTGTTCCTTTCTGCTTATTTCCTTTACTTTAAGATGAATGGTTCACCCCGGGGAGGAGTCATACATAAACCAGCATCAGGGTATCTGGAGGAGCACCTCCACAATGTCTGGAAAAGGTGCCGACAGCGCTAGGGCAGGCAGTTGAATTCACCACAAGAGGGAAGAGACCCTAGTCATCCTGCCAGGTACAGCAAGATCAAGGTGTCAATACAATGTAGTATATTCAACTCACTTGCATTTCGAAGTGGATGACTGTATGCTCTTTGCAACAAAGAACTCTACATTGTAAACTCGGATGTCTTCATCTACCACTATTTTCTAAGTGAGAATGTATTATTTTCTCTGCTCATCACAGAATCAGATGTAACTGCAGAGCAAGTCCTGCAAATGTCAGAGTGGCTGAAAAACAACATAAGTCCGGCCGATACATTTTGCAGACCTCCATTTATAGGGTACAGTGGATACGAGAAAATGGGACAAAGCCAATCCAAGCCATAGTTGAAGAGTTCCTGCGTCACAGTTCCAAGGACACGGCATGGTGAGCTTTTGAATTAAATTGATTATTGTTTGTTCCTTAGGGCATGGTCAACCAAAGTTTAATTCTACCTGTGGATTCTGTGAAAGCTTTTCAATGGGAATGAAGTTTAAAAATGTTAGCACAATGTGTGTGTCTCACACACACACACACACACACACACACACACACACACACACACACACACACATATGCAGATAATCTAATAATTATGTTTTTATATATTTCCAGATGAATACAGCCACGAGAAAGGACAAGCCTGGGTAATGTTTGTGAGCAGTACAAGAAGAAACATCCTGGAAAATTGACTCATGGCTCAAGTCACAAGGTGGGCTGGTGGTATAGGGGACTTACCGTTGACGGCTGACTGGAGGTTGGTTGTTTTGTTGTTGTTGTTTATAGTTTGTTTAAAAAAACTATTTGTTAAAAATGTGTGTGTTTTTGTTTGAAATCAATCACACAATCTTAATATTCTGGGTCCTTCGTTCCACAATCCACCCCACCCAGATCAACACTTGACAATAAGCTGCAAAGTTAGTCTGTGCTATTGTGGACATTTTATTTTCTCTTTTTTTTCTTCTTTTTTATTACCCACAGTTGCATGTAGTGCTGAGGTCTGGGTATAAGGAGTAGTTATAAGGGATTTAATTAAGAGATGAATGTAAATAATGTTATCCTAATCCCTGAATACTCAACAAAGTAAAAGTACAAAAGTATTGGTATCAACATTTACTTAAAGTACCAGAAGTAGAAAGTACTCATTATGCTGGATGTCCCATTTCACAAGTTTTCAAATGTATAAGATCTTGAAAATTGCAGATCTATTAGCTCACTATGCGTCACATCACAGGCTTGTAGAGCTCTTTTTTCAAATGGCCGAAATGTATAGGCTGAGGTGGTCAATGTATGTTTTTTATAATAATCAATTTTCAATTTAAAATGATTGTAGTGGAATAAAAGTATAATGTCTGCCTTTTAAGATATAGTGAAGTAAAAGTATTGAAAATTGGAAACCCCAATGTTCTACTGAATGTATGTTGTGTTGTTTTATATTTGTTTTGTATTTAATAAATACATTGATTTTAATCCCTTTGACTATTGTTATTTATTGTTTATACATTTTAGATGAATAATAGTTTTTTTTTTTTTTCCTAAAGTGAACTTAAGTTACAGTAGTTGAAATGGTTTAAACATAATTATTGCTACAATAGAAGAAATAGACTACAAAACCATTGTGGGCATAGTCAGGGCCTAGTTAGGGCAGTAAATAGGGCTTCCTGAGGGCCAAGTGAGGGCTGCCTATTCAGGGCCCCCAAGTGGGCCTATGCCGGCCCAGTGTAGGCTTGTGAGGGCAGCCCTTACTTAGCCCTCACAATGTGAGGGCTAAGTAAGGGCTGCCCACGCAGGCCCAGCACTTTGGGGCCAACACTTTGCCGATGTTCAAAACCTCTCGGGCCCAGTGTGGGCCGCCTACAGGGGGCCCTTTGGCCAGTCCTAAGTGGGCCTGGACAGGGCCAGTGCAGGCTTGCTTGCAGGGTAGTCTAGTGTAACATTTCAAGGCCATTTAATTTCTACGTCAGAAATTACATTTACATAACTGTCAGTCAGCGTAAATATTAGACCCCATGACCCTACATTTGATGACATATCCAATCAGATCTGTTACATCTGACGTTCAACCAATCGCGTTCTCTCGGAGGCGGGACACAGGAAGTAAACGTCCTCTGCTGGCTGTCAAACAGAGAGCGATCGAGAAGCAGAACAGAAGAACCCGTTGATCCGCGATCAGCGAAAGAAGCACAATTCACAAGTTATTATGGCTGCCCTCACGATTTGAGAGCCACCAATTCGTCTTGTGTTGAAGGAAAGGACACCTCACGACATAGAGAACACCTGGAAAGCCTCCACGCACGGCACGGGTCGTTGATGAAGTCTGCGTTGACAGCTAGCTACCAGGCTAATGTAAACTCTACGTTAGCTAACGTTATCGAGCTATGCAGTGTTTTCACTGAAGATTGGATTACATTGAAGCATAAAGGACTGAAACCCGAAGATGACAACGTGTCCTGCCAGGTAACAGCACAACAGTGGTTCTAAAAGTGGATTCCAGGGACTCTGTGGGTTCCTTTAAGAGGGTCTAAATTGACCCATACAAGTCTGTAACTCTGACAGTGTACAAATGGAGAGGGAGGGGAAGAAGGGGAGACCTTGCAATTTGAAAGTTTGAGAAACACTGAAGTACAACACCACTTTAATGTACCTTTGACAGCACAGCACACACACGGGCGAAGTTACCTGTATTGATATGACATGAATCACTGTTTGCACAGTGCATTGAAGTTGCATGTGTGGTGTTTTTTTTAATGTACTTTGATTGATTGATTGAAGACTTTATTAGAAGTTTGCATAGGAAAAAGTACAGTTTCATGACGGTACAGTTCACTGGTACAAGGTCTACTAAAAGGAGATCCAAGAAAAGACTAAGCTTATTTTCATAGGAAACCATTTAAGTATCTCATATAACATTGAATGACACACGGATAGAACACAGTGCTATGCAGTAGATATAGTCAGGGGGGGAAATGTAGCCATGTAAAACCAGCTCACAACACCAGTGGTGGAAGAAGTACTCACAGTTCTTACATTGAGTAAAAGTATCAATACTGCAAATTAAATATACTCTGTTAAGTCCGGAATTCTAAATTTACTCGAGTAAAAGTACACAAGTATTTAGTATCAATGTACTTAAAGTAGCAAAAGTAGAAAGTACTGTCCATGTCCATGTCAAATGTGCCATTTCAAGCATTCAAATGTATAACAATTTTTTGAAAATTGCAGATTTACACCGAAATGTATAGGTCTATAGGGCTGAAGTGGTTACTGGTTACTCGTTACTGTATGCTTTGTGTAATAATAATAATCAAAATCTACAAAGTAACTAGTAACTATAGTTTTCAAATAAATGTAGTGGGGTAAAAAGTACAATATTTGTATCCGAGATGTAGTGGAGTAGAAGTAAAAGTATTGGAAATTGTAGAGTACGTAACTAAAAATTGTACTTATAGAGTACTTAAGTAAATGTACGTAATTACTTTACACCACTGAAAACCAGCACACAACTTATGTACAACTGTCAGTAAGGGAGTGAGGGATAAATCAAATGAGGCATCACATTTTACGTGGTGAATGGTGATTCCCAGGCCACCCATGCTAGAGGGCCATTTGATGCAGTGTCATTGACATTATAAGAAGACAAACAGACTGGCATTACATAATCTCTTACCTCAGAGATTCTTAAAGTTTTTCATTGTAAGGCACCAAAGGATAATTCAGTCACAGAGCCTGGAGCCTTATAGAGACTCGGCCAAGTTAACAGAAAGATTAAAGATGTTATTTTCAGAGTCCTCCAGTGACCAGTTGGAGAAAACTAGGACACATTATAATGCAGTAGTATCACAGCACATGCCTGTATTTCTGTTATTAGGAATTTCACAGTTTATGTATTTATTGAATAATATAATTATGTATGAAAGCCTGCATAGTTGCCTGGCTCAGCTCCTGTGATAGAGGTTGAACCCCTCCACAGGCTTATCCCACTGTTGTCACATGACATTTTGACATTAATTGAACTGATTTCCCATTAGAGCAGAAACAATACTGTTCTATGTTACGGCTACAACTCTTCACTTTTGTGCAAGAAAGAGAAAACTCACATGATCCTTCGTGGTGATATGTTTCTGTTTCATGCATTGTGTAACAACTCATCCTCTGTGTAATTCACACAGTGTTATAATATCACTGGACACTTCACTTTTTTCAGTCTTAGGAATGCAAGAGTGTGAAATGCGAATGCATGCATAGCATGTGACGTGATTGTTTCATGGAGTATTGCACATCTAAAGTGCTGTCAGTCAGATTGTTTCTTTTCCCTCTCCATTGGACACTCCACTAGTTATTCTGTCAGCATTTAACTGAGTCGCAAACGGTTTGAGAAGAAATGTCTACATTAAGAGCAAATAGAAATAGAATAGAGCTTTTACAAATATTGAAACAGCATAACACTTGGCTGTTTGAACCTTCTGCTCTTTTGTAGGCTATCGATTATTTTCTTAGCGATTGTTCTATCAATTACTTTGTTTGATTAATCAAATAATCAAGAAGTCAATCAACTAAATATATTAGTCTGATTAACCACATTCTATTTTTAAATGTGAAAAAACTACCCTCCCCCAATTGAAAAAAAAAAAAACATTATTGATATATTTTAACAGCAATCTATTAAGTTGGTTTGTTTGATAATGATGTTGCACCCCTACTATGTTGTGAAACGTAGTTCATGTACAATACAGTGATACTGCAACCAATAACCACAGCCATGTAAAATACTATAGTGCTCAGCGTCCGTCCGTGGGCACAGACTGAAGACATTGTACAGTATGTTACTATGGACACGCATACCTGCTTGTTGATTTTGCATCATGTGTCACAGAGCCCGCTGTTGATTCCTCTTCCGTGTTTGACGCCAAAATACGGCATTGTTGATTGGAAAATGACCGGTCAGTGACCTGTCAACAAATGTGTTACCCCCCACCCTCCCCCTTCAACTCAGCTGTTCAGTGCAATGAAGACTGCATCCCAGCTCTAAGAGCAAGGAGCCATGAATTCCATCTCTCCCAGTGCGGCTCAGTATGTGGGGGGAGTGGTGATGCAGGATGAGCTGGTGGAGACCAGGAGGCACCAGGCCCCGGAGCGGCAGGGCATGTTTGGCCTCGGTCAAGGCCAGAGTCCAGACGCCAACAACAGAGAGGCAGCTGGGGAGCCGGATGAAGTGGACAAACTGAAAGCCAAGCTGATGTCGGCGTGGAACAATGTCAAATATGGTTAGTTTTGTTGTGTGATATCCTGTAGGGAACAGTGTTTGTTTATGACTGTGCGTTTGTAAAGGATGTGTCCATTCATGTACAGTAGGGCATTCACCAACTATTCGAATATTCAAATATCAAAGTCACTATTCGATGTTGTTCACCGAAGTCGAATATTCGTTTATTTTTTTATTGTATTCTCTATAGTTTATAAAGCTTGGCTAGATAGGAAGTCATAAGAATGAGTTGTCAATGCCCCTGGTGAATGAATTTGTTAATGCTCTATACCAGGGGTTCTCAAACCTTTTTAGGCCGTGACCCCCAAAATAAACATATTTGAACTGGGGACCCCTCCCTGACAAGCCCTTGGAATTGTAGGTATTAATGTGACTCGGTTCCACTGATAAATATTGTGAAAATAGCAGATCCACATGCTTGCGAGGCGTTGTGAGCATGTAGATCGGCTATTTTCACAATGTTTGCCTCTTGCTTACTTAATATTTGACAGTTTGGCCAGTCCTGTCGAATATTCGACTATTCGAATACTTTGAGGTTGAATAATTCGAATACTAAAAATCACTATTTGTGAATGCCCTAATGTACAGTATGTATGTGTGTTTTTAAATGTGCATATGTGAGACAAATCTTTTGCCTTTTGTGAAAGACCTTTCAAAACATTATTGCCTCAGTTTCCCTGCTTGCCCTCTTTTGTGATTTTCTCTCCAACTGCTTCTCTCTCTCTCCCTCAGGCTGGTCGGTCAAGACTAAGACCTCCTTCAATAAGACCTCTCCAGTCACAATCTTGGGACACTCCTATCTGCTCAACAGTGAAGGTAAGATGGACACAGGTGCTGATAGATGTGGAGCTCATGTTGACATATACTGTATGTTTTCAAAGGGAAGCTCTCTCTCTACCCTTCTTTTTCTTCTCTTAATTAGTGTGGTTGCTATAGGCAACACACTATTGTATTCGGTCAGAGAATTCTTTCCCAGCAAAGTGAACCTGTGTTTTGTAAACTTCCTGAGTAATGTTATCCGGGTTGGGCGTTTATTCTGTTGGGTGGCTGCACAACAGAAAAGTGGAGCTTTTAGTCGAGATTTCTTTTCCCAGCAAAATCAACCTGCACTTTGTACTGTACACATTCTGAGTAATAATGTTATCTGGATTTCCCAGGGAATTCCTCGTGACTCGCGTCACAGCAACCATACTTGCAATTTCCCAGAATTGCATCTTTCTAGTTCCTTTATTGTGCTCTCTCTCTCAGATGAGGTGGAGCGTTTCCGCCTGGCATTTGTCTCCAGGTTGTGGCTCACTTACAGAAGAGAGTTTCCTCAGCTGGAGGGTTCGAGCTTGACTACAGACTGTGGCTGGGGCTGTATGCTGCGCAGTGGGCAGATGCTGCTGGGACAGGGCCTGCTGGTCCATTTCATGCCCAGAGGTTTGTCTCTCTCTACCATGCACTCACAGTTTCTGAAACTGAAAATCTGAAGGGCATTTAGTAGGGCATGTACTAAAACAAATTGCGCTACATGAGTGGAATGTCATTACTTTTAGCAATTTCTTTCAAATTAATTAATAGAATAATTGATAATAGTGATTGATGTGATGTGATGCTTGGCACACTCATTGAAAGAAAGTGCAAATCTCACCTACAGTATCTGTCCACAACGCCTAAAGCAAACAAATCATTACATTTAAAACATTTCCATGAATAATAGTCTCAAGACACGATACGCAACTAGCTGACCTCATTGTACCTTTTCTTGTCTGACTTGTTCTTTCATTCTCTAATCCCTCTGCTTTTCGGTTTGTCCCTTGTTCTTCTGTTGCCACAAGCCTGTCTTTTTTTTCTTCTTCCTTGCGTCACTTCTCTCTTTCTTTCGCTCTCTTCCTGTCTATACAGTATATATTTCTTTTCTACTATATGCTTGTCTTTTATTGTTGTTGTTACTTACAGATACACTAGTCTTTAGCTGCCTGCTTACTTCATTTAGAAATCTATTTGTGTTTTGCAGCCACGTTTCAATCACAAGCATTTTTGATGTTCTCTAGATTGGGCTTGGCCAGACGCACAGCAACTGGCCGATGTGGACTTTGAGGTGTTTCGACCACGCTCCCCAGCCCGTGCTGTGGGTGTTCCTATCCCCCTATCCTTTCAGTCCTTTGGCTCCCCTCGAGGTCCCAGCAACCCCCAGAAGTCCCTGACAGGCGAGCAAGCACCCAACTCTACCCAAAAGAAGAGACCAGAGTCTGTGAGGGACAGGCAGGTAGAGCCCATCCATCGCAAGCTGGTGACCTGGTTTGGGGACCAGCCTCCCGCACCCTTTGGGGTTCACGAGCTGGTGGAGCTTGGCAAGAGTTCAGGAAAAAAAGCGGGAGACTGGTACGGCCCCTCTGTAGTAGCACATATACTAAGGTAAGTACTGATGCTTTACTAGATTCTGAAATGGTTTACACATTATTTACACACGATGGTAACCATTAAAGGGAGTTGAAATAGATGAAACACATACCTGTAATGATGACGTGCCGGGCAACAAAAATGAGCATGAAAATGTCTCCAATAATGTATCAACACATTAAAAACAAACAAAATAACACCTTTCAGCCACATATTGATACTGTAGCTTAATGACATTCATCTATACTATAATTTTGCGAATGTCTGACTGAGTGAGTGAGTGAGTGAGTGTCTGTCTGTCCCAGCGTTTCTCCTCGGTGGCTGGAGCAATTGCTCTGAAATCGCATCACTATCAGCATATGAACACACCTGACATAACTGTGAAGGCCGTTTGTCACTTTCACAAATTGTATGCTGTATATTAGCATTTTTATGGTGTATCTATATCTATTTAGCCTACAGTACCTTTTGTGACCACACATGTTAAGGGAGGGGCGCTGTTGTTCAGGCCATGCACAATCACACACAAACCCACACACACACACACACGGGGGGGGGGGGGTGCAGGCAGGCGGGCGGGGGGGGGGGGGGGGGGTGGGGGGTTCTGACCCTGTTACAGATGTTGTCCAAAAATCATGCAGATCGGTACACAGTATCTCTTTAGCCGTTAAAAGGAACGGGTATTTCTTACATTGATGCTCCTACATATTAGCATGCAAGCACCAGTTAAAGTTACTTTCCATCCCTCATATACTGTGTGCACAGTGCACATCCCATAACCCACACACTGCACATCATTTCGGAGCTCATATCTTTGAACGGGTAAGGGCTAGTATAAATAATGCTGTAAATATTGCGAGTTCAGAATTGGTCAAACTGACAATCAAAAATTAAAGGACAACCCTCCATTATATTTTCCCACCTAGTATTTTAAGTGTGCTGAACAATTAAAACATTTTCTTTTCCATAAACATTTTCATATCGACGTATCCTTAGGACAGACAGATTTCTTGCCGAAACCTTTTCTGAATCCTCTATGGTTGTGTTCTTTGAGAATCACAAAGACCATTTTGGTCCAGTATGATTTACCCCCTCTCAGTGTCTCTTCAGCGTAAACTGAACTCAATTCTATTCCTAATGGTATCCCATAGAATATTTACTGTATAAAGACTGTAGAATACACAATGTTTACTGTCCTGGTCCTCTTGTGTTTGCAGGAAAGCAGTGGCCAAAGCCTCAGATGTCCCCAATCTGGCTGTTTATGTGGCTCAGGATTGTACTGGTGAGTTTGACAACAGACTGATTTTGATATGCTCCCATTGTGTAAAGTGTGTTGGTGATGAGTTTGACATGCTAACATTGTGAGCATATCAAACGTAATGAGTGTGTATAATTACGTGTAACTAATGTGCAGTGGTGAGTTAGCAGCCTCTGAATTAGTGCTGCACTATATGTTCTGCATCTCACATGATAAGTTTAAGTTACTCAGTAAGTCTCTGAAGTATTTCTTTGCCGTGAAGCAAGCAGCCCTTGGGACATCCTTAATTTGTGTGTGTGTGTGTGTGTGTGTGTGTGTGTGTGTGTGTGTGTGTGTGTGTGTGTGTGTGTGTGTGTGTGTGTGTGTGTGTGCGCGTGCGCGTGCATGCGTGCGTGTGTGCGCTCCAGTATACAAAGAGGATGTGGTACGCCTTTGTGACCTTTCTCTGAACCAGAATATCCCTGAGCCCCCCTGTCAGTCTTGGAAGTCGGTCATTATCCTGGTACCTGTTCGACTGGGAGGAGAAACACTCAACCCCTCCTACATTGAATGTGTCAAGGTCTGCATACCCTTTCACATACAGCACATAAACACTCATTCATTTATTATGACATTTGTTGCTATGGATACGCTGTAGCTGTATTACAAACACATCTTAATATCGAACAGAAGTGTCACTGAGGCTCCCGTGGATTGATGACTTCCTCTTCTGTGTTTGAAATGGAAGCACAGTGTTGCTGTGAATAGAATGTCTGTTCTTTATCTCCACCAGGAGACATGCATTTCGTGTGTGTGTGTGTGTGTGTGTGTGTGTGTGTGTGTGTGTGTGTGTGTGTGTGTGTGTGTGTGTGTGTGTGTGTGTGTGTGTGTGTGTGTGTGTGTGTTTGTGTGTCCACAGCTAATCTTGCACACTACTAGGCAGCATCATATTTATTGTGCACACTGACAGCAAACCAAGCTCCTCAATTCTTGAATACTCGAATAGTACATTTTATTCTGTTAATAATTGCAGAGCAATCTTCTGGCTCATGGGATGTACTTTACTTGAACTAGCTAATTGCAGACATGCAAGTTTGCCGGTACAAGCCAACATCAAACTATGCATTCATAAATATGACACTATGAGCTCTATTTTCATCCATGACTTACCCTTTATTTCTAAACTTTTTTTTCTTTTTACTATTTTGAAAAACATTAACTTCAAATAGCCGATCAACAAGCTCACAACGTTTCGATGTAGATCGGCTAGTTAAACTATTTAAGATGTTTTTCAAAAATAGTTAAAAAAAAATGTTTAGGGATAAGGGGTAAGGCATGGACGAAAATATAGCTGTATATCCCAAAACCCAAATTATGAGACGTGCATGTCCACACACACTCTTTTGCTCCTTTTACAGAGCAAAGTACTAACACTCTGCAAAGCTTGCTCCAAGATGGATACAATCTTGAAATAACAGATATTTAGAGTTGCAGAACAAATTTGAAAATATCATGTTTCTGGTGATGTGATCAAGACAATCGTGAAGAAGTGGTCTGATGTACAACTGGTGATCATATGCCGTGCTGCTCTTTCATGGCTACAGATAGTAATTTAACTGCTTACATCGCTATTATTATTAGGACTTGCCTCCTGGGCTGGCAGAGAATTGCATTCAACTGAGTGCACATTTCTAGTTACAGTTATTTCTCTGATGATAGTAATGACTCATCTAAGACAATGGTTCTCAACCTGTGGGGCGGGACCCTCAGAAGGGTCCCCAAATTATTTTGGGGTTCCCCAGATGTTTAGCTAAATGTTAACATTGTTTTGTCAGTAAACGGACCAACATACAGTATAAATGTATACAGGCTGCGCATTTCTAAAGTGACAATTTAAGCACTTTAAAGACCTTTTTAGTACCTCTGGTCAAATTGTCAAATATTAGAGGCAGAACTTGTGAAAATAGCCCACAACTCCTACAACTACAAGTGCTTGTGCAGGGTGGGGGGGTCCCCAGTCCAAATATGATTATTTTGGGGGTCGCACCCTGAAAAGGTTGAGAACCACTGGTCTAAGATTGGATTACAATTAGCTAGTAATAATCTAGTATTCTCAGTTCCACCTGTGAATGGTAATCTGTATATTCCTCTCCAGAACATCCTCAATTTGGAATGCTGTATTGGAATCATTGGAGGCAAACCCAAGCATTCACTGTATTTCATTGGCTTTCAAGGTAAGAAAAAACTGGCCTTGTTTTATTCTTTATCATTATTTAAAAAGGAAGACGTTATTAGCAAATTCAGCACATAAGAGTCTCTATAGTAGATCACCACTTGATTAATTAAGTTTGGCAATGTAGCATGTAACGTATTTTTGGCTTCTGGATCATATATATTTTTTAAAGTGGTTAATGGTTCCCTATCACAGCCTAAACCTGTGCTCAAAGCATTGCAAACCCATGCTTCGTTTGTTGCCCTAACCATTCCTTCAACCTCCAATGAAGCTTTCCACTCCTTGTCCATAGTCGTAGAGGTTTCTAATTCTTGGATGCTAAGTGTACCTCTCTTTCTGTTTGTTACTGTAGATGAGCAGCTACTCTATCTGGATCCTCACTATTGTCAGCCTGTGGTTGATGCTTCACAAGCCAACTTTCCACTGGAGGTTAGTGTCTCCCTTTTCTCTCTGTCTTATCTCTTTCTCTCTCTGTCTCTGAGTTGATCTCTTCTCTCTGCACCTATTGACGTTTGGGCATTATAGGTGAAACATTATGGAATATTTACAGCACCTTTTATCTCTCTCTCCTCCTCCCCCCCCCCCCCCCCCCTCCTCCCTCCTTCCCAGTCATTCCACTGTAGCTCACCCAGAAAGATGCCCTTCTCTCGTATGGATCCAAGCTGCACCATTGGCTTCTATGCCAAGAGCAAGAAGGACTTTGAGTCTCTTTGCTCTGCTGTCAGTGTGGTGAGTGAGTGTTTAGTCTCATATTGCCTCATAGAATATGTCACTTATTGACCCCTTGGGCTTAATCCACATTGTATTTGCATACCAGTTTGCATTTAATAAAATAACTTTCCTGCTTCAATCATATCAAGATTAGTTTTACAGTCATTATTTTCACAGGCAAGCAGGCAAAGGTAGCCGTAGTGGAGGATAAATGTAATTTACCCACTGTGACACAGGACAGGTGACACCACCTGAGCTTATTTACAAAGAAAGTAAAACAACAGAAAATAAGACCTACAAGTACAGTAGCTGCTTGCCGTGCATTTTCATCAGTCCTCTAACATTCCTTCTAAATCCAAACAGTTGTTATATGTATAGCAAAAATCTAAAATGTCACAGATGCTTTCCTAAATTTAATGGACTAAATCAGTGGTTCCCAAACAGTTTACCGAAACATAAACTAGTGTGCCATGAGACAAGTCCAGGGTGGATTTTGTGACATCCACAATTTTTATACATTTATACAACTATTTAAAAAAAATCTGATTCGACCTGGTGTCCCTATTTTGCACATTGCGTTGGGATGGTGCTGATCTGCTATTTCGGCTATGAATGCAGGTGTGCTTTGAGAGTTTGATTCACCCATTGCAGTTTACAGTTTACAGTTTAGGCATTTAGCAGACGCTTTTAATCCAAAGTGATTTACAATAAGCAGATAAAAACATCACAATAATAAACAAGATAATATGTCAGTACATTAACAGCAATATAACAATGTAAATGGATATCTATCTAGAGAAAACACAATATAATCAAAGTTCTAAAAAAACAAAAAAAACAAATGCTAACTAGCTTCATGTATGGTCATTGATTTTACTGTAGTGCTAAGAGTTTGATTGGTGATAAAACGTTTGAAAACCATTGATCTGAAACAACTATATGTCTTTTCAGTATCTGTAACAGTCTGTGTGTCATGCCTTTTCAAGGTACACTGCAATTCAGCCTAATTAATTGGACACATTCCATTGAAAAGGCACGCCACCAGACATTGGAAAGGCTGGCACCAGGCGCCACGAAAGCGCACCTACCTCATAATAAATGGTGTTTTATCACTTAACTGATATAATCTGGATTTGTACGCTCTAGTCTAGCCCAATTACCTCTGATCCTATCTTTTAGGAATGCTTGTTTGGTCCTCTTACTAGTGCTAAGGACAGATTGTGTACATCGATCTTATTGTGAGCATTCTGCATGTGAGCATTATGCATGCTACAATCAGAGATATGCAAGTATCAAAATTAGTGCTGAAAAAATGTATAGTCCACATGGAGCTGAGAGCCAGTGTGCAGACTTTCTTTATTTCACTATTGATCTGCCATTTGTCCAGCACCAGCACTTTAGATTTGCCGCTTCAGTTGAATGGGCAGGTTTGGATCCTGACTGGCTGGGATCATTCATTCTGTGCAAGATGGTTAGAAACAACCTGTTTCCCAAAAAGGAAAGGAGTGATACCGGTCTGTAGTTCTTGACATCGGAATGGTCAAGTGTCAGTTTCTTGAGGTACTCTGGAAAGTCTGGATGACTTCATGGATGGAGTTGATGATGGTTGTTTTTGATAGATAGATCACTCAGTAGCAATGATATGAAGATCTAATTACTCTGATTACTGAGAGAGATAAAAAAAAAAAAAAAAACTGAGGTTTTTAAAAAAAGAGGATGGAGTGATTCAATCTATAGCTCGATCCAGAGATTGATCACTTCGAAAACCTGTCTATTTATTCTAATATAAAAATTATTAGCATTATCTCAGTATAATGCAATATTCTTTTAAAAACAAAATGTTTGGTTTAACAACTTCAAGATGCATGTCCATCCTTTCCCTAATAATTTATCACTTTTCTACATCTGCTCAGTATCTGCTTTTGTTTTTGTCACCAGGCTCTGTCATCATCCAAGGAGCGGTATCCCATCTTTACCTTTGTGGAGGGACAGGGTCAGGACTATGGACTAGAGGCTCAGAGCAGCAATCACACTAGCCCTGCAACTCATATTCTGCCTCCGGGCATATTGAGCAGGAGTAACAACATGGGGAGTACTGATGAGTTTGTATTCCTGTGAGAGACTACTATACTGAACAACTATGGAAACCGTTCCACCATTGACCCCTAGGGGGAAGAAGAGAGAGCTGCTTTTTTTGGCTTCTTTCAAAGGAAGGATTCTATAATCGTGTTGGTGCAACTTCAAGGTGGATTGTTGCTTTTACACCATATCACTCACCCTGGCCCATGGCAACAGAAATGTCTGTCTATTGTTACCCTTAAAGCGTATATCATTTTTTTCTTGCAACGCTATTTTGCTAATGAGGTGAAATATGGCTTCAGATCTTTGAAGTACTTAAGGAGTGCTTGATTTACTAACCAGACCCATTTACAGCAGCTTATTCTGTGTATTGTAAGACAAGATATATCAAGCACTCCCATTTTTTGTTAAGTTTTTTAGTATCCCAAATGTACAGTGTGCAGCTACTGTTGACCCTGGCTTGAACTGGAGACACTGAGGTTGATGTTTGGTGTGCATGGTATTTAATGAACAGACTAGTTGGTGAGATATTGTAAATATTGGAGAACACCTGTTCTCTGTAAAGATTAGTATTACTGTTGCAATATCTGCTTTACTCTCCCAATGGAGTTTTATTCTTCACAATCTCCATTTTGTGTGTGCGTGTGCGTGTGTGCGTGCGCGGCGCGACGTGTGGGGGGCATTTGATATGTGTTTAATAAGTGTACTGTTGGATTTGATCATATTTCCGTCCACAGGTTTCCAGTTCTACATCATGTCTTAAACAGCTGTCTTGCTAGTATAATAATTATGTTCTTAAAATAAGGCTATAGTAATATAGTCTTTTGACATTCTAATCAATTATGTCTACGATGAGTTGCTAGCGCTTATATCTACCATACCTTCACATCATTATTACAGGCCTTACATTGACCTGCCATCGGGTACAAATATAGGACAGTATGATCAGAAATAAATATATTGTAACCAAGTTCATATTGTAACATGAGTTACAATAACCCATGTACAGAACTAGAAGATATGGTTGTAGGACTTAATGAATATCTTGCTCTGCTGTCCCCTAGAACAGTGGTTCTCAACCTGTGGGTCGGGACCCCCAAATTATTTTGGGGGTCCCCTGTCCCCAGATGATTAACTTAATGTGCAACATTGTTTTCTCACTCAACTGTAAACAAACCAACATAAGGTTTAATTGTATAGAGTGTATATGCATATTTCTAAAGTGACAATTTAGGACTTTTTAGTACCTCTAAAATGACAAATTAAACATTGGCCATATTGTCAAATATTAGAGGCAAAAATTTTGAAAATAGCCGATCTACATGCTCACAACGCTTCGCAACGCGAGCCGTTGTGAGTATGTAGATCTGCTAATTTCACAATAGAACCGTGTTATACAAAATGTAATGCTGCAACTCTTAGTACTCGTCAGGGTGGGTGGGGGGTCCCCAGTTAAAATATGATTATTTTGGGGGTCGCGGCCTGAAAAGGTTGAGAATCCCTGCCCTAGAATGAAGCTCTGAGCAGGATCGTGTTGTCTTCATGCTTCTATTGCAGTGGTTCTCACACCTTTTCCTCATCAAAGACCCCCACATTAATGTGTATTTGGCTGTGGACCCCATCTGAAAAGATTTTGTGCCAGGGAGCAGGGACCCTCATACAAGATTTGTGTAAAATATTTGAAAATATCCGATGTTTATAGATTTAATTCAAACAGATTTTGATGATATATTAACTAATTTTGCAATACCCTTGAGGACCCCCTGAGGGGACCACTTTGAGGACCACTGCTCTATTGTATTGTCATTGGGTTTTGTTTGTTTTTGTTTTCTTGAAAGGCTACCATTAGTTGCACTATCACAGTGGATGATACTGATTAAACTGCACACTGAAATCCTTATAGTGAATTCATGAGTCCTTATAGAAGACAAAAATACAGGTGAGCTCAATATTATCGTGTCATTTCATTTGTGTGATGATATTGAGATATTTGAGATGATTGCACCAATCGAGGAATGTTTTCTTCTCTCGTCTTAAAAGGCACTCCGAAATTACCTTTTTCTATCGATTACTCACCCCATGGAGAGATGAATTCATGGATATTTTTTGTTGTTATCGCCTTCCTAAGCAAATAATTTGAGTAGACTATTTTTGTCTCCATAGGGAACAAAGCAGGCTCTTTGTCTTCATAGGGAACCACTGCTGGTCATCAAATTATTGTCTTAAAGGAGTAGTTCACCCCCAAAATTCATTTTTTTCCCTATTGATTACTCACTCCATGGAGACCTGCTTTCAATAATATTTCTTTTTGTATTTGTCGCATTCCTAAGACAAAAACTTAGATTTTACTTGTACCCCCATTGATTCTGGATTGTTATTATTATTATTAGCCTATTATTACTATAATTAGTATACTATTATTGATCTAATGTCTCCACTCTCCATAGCATGAGTAATTAATTATAGAAAAGTCATTTTGGGGGTGAACTCCTAAAAACAAAACAATATCCATGAAGTCACCATGTGGTGAGTATAATCGGGCACGTACCTTTTAGGCGAAGCCCGAACTGGCGAAGTGGGGAAATGTCCGATACCGTAGCGATCTGGCGAACGTCTTCTGGACAGGGCGTTTATCGTGCGCTTGCCCAGGCCTTACGGCCTGGGCATAAATATAACGATTGCATTCACCACGGCTTCGTAACTCGCGCGGCGCTCCGCCGGCCGCGCGGCCCTGGCCCGCTCTTCGCGGCCACTCGCGCCTGCGGCGCTCGGGGGCGAAGAGCAGGACCAAGGTCCGCTGGCCTTCGCGCCGCTTGCAGTGTCGTGGACAATCGATTCGCCAGATCGCTACGGTAGGAGACAAATCCCCACTTCGCCAGTTCGGGCTTCGCCAGAACAGGACTTTCCCGTATAGAAAAAAGTTATTTGGGGGTTGAACTGTCCCTTTAAACATATAGGGTCTGTTTGTTACACAGAACAGGTATGCGATGGAATATAAGCTCGTGGATGGTCAATCAGCACTCTAAAATAAGATGGATACCTGACAAAAAATGTATTAAACAAAACAAACTATGTGCACTGCTGTGCACCTATAGTCCAGGCAAACTAGCTCATTTTGGACCCAAAACAGAAAGTAATTGTAAAAGATTTTTTTTCTTCACAGACCTTTTCTATAAGGTCTCCAGAACAACATACTAAAAGTCCTAAGAAATCCCAGTTGCGGAAATATGTTTAATTGACATTAATCCAAGACTTACTATACACTACACTATAAAGGCAAAAATGACTCCCAAAAAATCTGCTTTAAGTGGGATGTGAGGGGTCAAACTAGGGGTTATTAATTATTCTGAATCCATTGCAAGCATTTGTTTGGCATGAAAAACATTCCTTGGGCAAGAAACGACCCCACAATACGATGGTTTAGTGACGAGTCATCAATTTTCACAGCCTTTTGGGGTCCGTTTTTAGCCCAAGGAATGTTTTTCATGCAAAACAAATGCTTGCAATGGATTCAGAATAATTAATAACCCCTAGTTTGATCCCTCACATCCCACTTAAAGCAGATTTTTTGGGAGTCATTTTTGCCTTTATAGTGTAGTGTATAGTAAGTCTTGGATTAATGTCAATTAAACATATTTCCGCAACTGGGATTTCTTAGGACTTTTAGTATGTTGTTCTGGAGACCTTATAGAAAAGGTCTGTGAAGAAAAAAAATCTTTTACAATTACTTTCTCGTAAAACGCTAGTTTTCCTGGACTACTACAAGACCCGGTCACCAATGCACACGCATGCGCTTCCCTCGATAGCCGTGACTAGACATTCGGTCATAGGAGGTACAGTATGAACGGTGACCAGTCAGTTTAATCATTTTATACACGCTCATCAAGTTTACCTGAATTATAATCTAGCGTCCGGTTGGTGAACTTCAGTATAAGACAACACTGACCAACAATAGTTGTGTTAGTCAACAGTGTACAACTAACAGTGTACAACTAACTAGCCTACATTTACAGTAAATGTAGGCTACTTAGTTTTACACCACTGTTCACTGTTTTACTCAAGTGCTGTACTTTATAAGTAGGGGTTTGAGTTGTTTTCAATTTACTTGAGTATTTCCAATTTCCAATAGGCCTACTTTTACTTCTACTCCACAGCTCCACTACACCTCAGATCCTAATATTGTACTTATTACTCAACTACAATTATTTGAAGACTCTAGTTAGTTAATTTGCAGATATAAATGATAATGTAAAACATAAACTACTCTAGCCATATTTATATCCATGCAGAATCTACAAGCTCTCAACACATTGTGAGCTTGTAGATACCAATGCTTTCGTACTTTTACTTTCAAGTAGCTACATTTCTAATTCCGGACTTGTAGAAGAGTACTTCAGCATCGCAGTACTGATACTTTAAACATTTGAATACTTTAGTCAAAATGCTGTTATTTTGAAGTCAGTGCACCAGAAGTGTAATGCTTACTTCAGCATGACTTGACGAGCGCGCTGAAATAATTTAACTTGACGGGGAAAGTGTTGAAACGGTGAAGGGGGGCGCTGGAGCCACGTCTGTGAATCAAATCAACGCTTCAAGGCACATTACGAAGCGGTGAGTAACTAATTGCAACCGCTGCGTCTTTATTACAGCCTACCATTAATAGCAATAGGCATACAGGGACGCAGACATTTATGATGGACTGTCTTCAATGAATGCGGGTAGGTCAGTCGCACAAGCACAGTATTCCGCCATTCCCCCATGATCTTTAACTATAAACATCCTTTCATGTTCTGTGTAAGGAGGGTTTTAGACAGTTTAAAAAATACTGTAGTATTTTCCTATCTCAAGTTCAAGTGCAGGCTTTTATTACCTTGCGGCCGGAATAGTTATTCTGCGATTGCTGCGAGCACGATAGGTGTGCAGCGCATCAAGGCGTTGTGCAAATTATTAAACCATATTCTGCAAATATTGGGCATCCCCGGCTCCATTTATAGAAAAGCATGTCAGAACAGAAGATGATGGGTAAGATGCGCTTTGTTCTGATGGCGATTGTGTTCATTTTGGATTGTATTCTCTTATACGTAGATAAGATTTAATGATGCACCAAAATGCGTAGTCTACTGACTGTTTTGCACTGGTAGCCTAATATATCAGAGGCATACTTTTGAGTGCAGTAGAGGCTACATGATACATCAGTTATTATTACCCCCTGCCCCCTTCTTCTCTCTCACTGTGTCTCTCCTAGTCTCACACTCCCTCCTTCACTCACATCCTCCTCCTCTCCTTTCACCCAGGTCCTTAGCCAAGAGCAGGAGATCTAGGCCATGTCGACACCGGACCCTCCCATGGGTGGCACTCCAAGACCGGGTCCTTCACCCGGTCCGGGGCCCTCTCCTGGTGCTATGTTGGGCCCCAGCCCTGGTCCTTCTCCAGGGTCCTCTCACAGTATGATGGGTCCTAGCCCTGGACCTTCCTCGTCTGGACACTCCCAGTCGGGACCTTCTGGATACAGCCAAGATAACATGCACCCGCTGCACAAAGTAAGAACAATCCTCCCATGAATAATAACATACCCTCTGACTGAAGCCTTCTGTTTTCATATTGACACACCACTATCATTCATTCCTCCTAAAAGGGGATTCAATAATTCGAATAAGATCTTCCTTTAATAAACACAGTTGGCCTGGACCGCTGACCTAGCGATCCGGGCACCTAGGCTCTAATGTAGCCTGACATTGCTGGTTTGAGTCCCGATCCCGAAGATCTATACAGCTTGTCTCTCCCCATCTTTCTCTCCCTTTTTCCAGCCCAACTCCACAGCTCCACTTAAAACTATACTCCTGGTAGCATAGCCATCTAATTTGGTCAAATTTTAAATGTTTTGTTGTACATTGCACTACATGACATGTTTTCCTTTTCCCGTAGCCCATGGAGAGCATGCACGAGAAGAGTATGAGTGAGGAGGGGCGGTTCAGCCAGATGAAAGGCTTGTCCATGAGGCAGGGTGCACATAGTGGCATGGGTCCCCCACCCAGCCCTCTTGATCAACACTCACAAGGTAGGTAGACACCACAGATTACGTTTTGGTGGTTTGGTGGGTCATTAAAACATTTCAAGCATTGTGAAAGACTAAACAAAATAATATATGTACAGTGAAGTGATGTCTTGAACATATTGGCCAATAGCCATGCTTTGGCTTTGGTTGCTCACAGGGAGTGCCTCTACTGTTTTCACACCCTTGCCCAATGTTCAGTAGGCTAATACAGAGTTCCCACAGTCATGAAATACCTGGAAATATTTTGAAGTTAGAATAACTTTTCCAGGCCTGGAAAAGGTTTGGAATTAATCAAGTGTTTTCTTTTAAAATGATTCATTGATTTTGGCTATTGATTTTGGTCATCCCTAACATTATGTGAAATATGTAACATGTTAAAATGCAGTGCTGCCTAATGTATACCGGATGTAATGTGAGAAAAATAATAGATCTGCTTGCCAACAACATGTTGCACCGTGATATGTTGTTAGCTTGTAGATCTGTTATTTGTGCCTTCGCTTGACTCTGTCTTAGAGCATTGATAGCAAACTGGAGTACGAGCCTCATTATTGCACCATATGATTGCTATATAGGCCTGGAAATGGGGTGAAACACATTGGAAAAGTTATGGAATGGTAAAAAATGTGCAGGAACCCCTAGTAATAGAGAGACCCATAATAGACAGTAAAAGAGAGCGTACAAATGTAACAAAATAGACCCGCAATGGTCTATTTGGTTACATTTGTTGCACTCACAGAGTAACAAATGGATAAATTACAGGGTTCCCACGGTCATGAAATTCCTGGAAATATTTTGAAATTAGAAAAATATTTTTCCTGTACTGGAAAAGGTTTGGAATTGATTGAATTGAATTGAAAGGTCCGGGAATAATAATTGGATATGCATTGTTTCTGGATATTGATTCTCCAGGATGGTATAACATTACACAAATATGTAACATAGTGTAACATAGAGTAGTTTTTCACCGAACGGACTGCGTGATTGCTGCCTAATGTGTATGACAAAAAGAACAGATCTACAAGCTCACAAAGTGCTGAAGTGTGACAAGTAGACGTAGTTAGCTTGTAGATTTGGTTTGGTTTTATTTCGGTTTAAAATACATGTTTAAAGGGGCCCCACAATGAATTTCAAAAAAAAAAATTCTTGTTTTTTGGTCTTCCCAGTGTCTCTTTCAGCCCCCAAAAAACCCAATTCATTAACTCTAAGCCTTGCCTTTCATTTCAGTGATTTTCTGAATGGGCGTGTCTGAACAGTACTCTTTTGAAATCTGACCCATTCTATGTCACAGGGGGCTCATATCCTATTGGGCTCCCTCGAGAAGGGGGCGGTACTTTTTGGGAGGCTATATTCTATTGACACTAAATATATGATGTGGAATCATGAGGTAAAGTGGTGCTAAAATTGGAACGATACAGAGAAGATTACGATTGACTCTACATGGTTCTCATCGTGGTTCTCTAATATTCTCTGTATCGCTCCAATTTTAGCCCAAAGACAGCGCCCATTTGCCAACAAAGGGCATTTTGGTATTGCATCTGAAATGGCTTGTAATTAGAGACAGATAGAACATGAAATTTCAATATCTGAGTGGTTGTTTAGGCTAAAACCTGTATAAAACCGTATTATGGACCAATATTTATATAAAATATATATTTTTTAAAGCATGGTGGGGCCCCTTTAACAACAAAATAAATAAACAATAATGTAACCCGAAAAAGTGTAGGCTGAAGCCGTAGCTTATAGTGCCTACCCTTTTTGTCTTTTCATCTTACATACATCAGAAACAAAATCTTTAATACGTACAAAGCAAACAATTACAAAGACAAAACAAAAAAATACAAAAAATGTTATGCATACTAGAAATGGTATTTTATAGATTATAATGACATTTTATATGCATTTGCTATATTGTTTTTTATAAGGTTTTCTTGAACTAGTACAATGAACTGCTAATTTTTAGGTCATTTTCACAGCTATTCCATATTTCTTGTGCCCTGACTGATGTACAACTCTTCTTAATGTTTGTTCTGTGTGTCATCATTTCAAACATAAGTCTACCCCTCAGCTCATACGTGGTCTCTTTAATTTGGAACAATCTCTGAATGCAGCATGGAAGTGAATTTAGTCTAGATAGACAGAGGGGTCCGCGCGCATAAGGTGGATTTGTTTTCCTGCCACCTGTTTTTTCTTAATCCTTGAAGGGTATATTTCAATATTCTGCCAGGTACCAAGCTGAAATTATGTTCTCATGGGGTTTTAAATAATTTATTGAACCTACCTACCCATTCACGTACTATACAGGAAAAAAAGACACCCTAAAAAACTCCTTTAAGTAGCATGTGAGGGGTCTAACTAGGGTGTTTTCATGATTCTGAAACCATTGCAAGCATTTGTTTTGCACGAAAAACATTCACTGGCCTTGTTTTTAGCCCAAGGAATGTTTTTCATGCTACACAAATGCTTGCAATGGATTCAGAATCATGAAAAACCCCTAGTTAGATCCCACACATGCTACCTAAAGAAATGTATTTTGGGGGGTCTTTTTTCCTGTATAGTATGTGAATGGGTAGGTGCAAGCAATCATTAAAAATGAACCCCATGAGAACATATTTCAGCTTGGTACCTGGCAGAATCTTAAAATATACCCTTCAAGGATTAAAAAAAAAACTGGTGGCGAAAAAATCCACCCTATGCGCGCAGACCCCTCTGTCCATCTAGACTAATTATGTTGTGCTTTATAGGCTACCAAAACTGTTTTCTGTCCTTTGTCATGCGACGTGACACCAACCTGTGCAGTGCAGCAACAAGTGAATCGTCAGTGATGAAGCGTAAGCAATTTAACTAGTATCCAGTCCACTATGTCCTAGGATAGGTGGTGTAGAAAAGTCGGAGATGCAATTTATGTCTCTTTGAAGTGAGCCAGAGCCATGGATCTGGCTCACTTAAAAGAGACGTTCAAAAGACTGGCTCATTTGGCTCATTGTATATTTACATATTTTTAAGAAGCATTCTTGAAAACATGAATCCACAAGGTGGCACCACATCCCTCTGCTGACAGTTGAGATCACAATTTTGTATTTACCCTTTTTATAAAACATATGTGTGTAAATTAAGCTACCTTGATTTATGTTATTCATGCAACACCTAAAAAAACCAAGCAGGCAACAATGAACTCGCTCCTCCCCTTGATCTCTCTCTCTCACTCACTCACTGTACTCAGTCAGTGCTCAGTGGAGAAGCAAGGAGGAGCTTTTGTGTTAACCCCCCCCCCCCCCCCCGCCTCTCCCCCAAATGAACGGCTCCCTACTCCGCGAACCGGATCCCATCGTTCACTTCAAAGAGCCGTTCAAAAGATTCGATTCGTTCGCGAACGTCGCATCTCTAAAAAAAGAATTTGGCACGAAATTTTGAATGGAATTAAACCATAATACCATTCTATGTTTTATTTTTTGCTACACTGCCTGTCTTTGGGCATTGCACATCGTTATTGTGCTGAATGATTGTTATATAGGCCTGGAAATTGGGTTAAATATTCTGGAAAGGTTTTGGAAATTAATTGGTAAAAATGTGTGGGAACCCTGAAATTAACACTTTGAGGATTTTATTGTGTATGGTCGAGGCAGGCTAGGTTGCAAAATCTTTAATGATTGATGAATGGTTGTTACTAGTGAATCTAAACACATGTAGTTTCGATGTCAAACCAACCATATCATTCTATGCTTACTCCAACCCAGCAGAAAGAATAGCTAAAGTGGTAAGGCAGCTAAGTAGAAATTGGTGGCAACTCTACGTTTCTTCACAGGCATAATATGATTCCTGCCCACCCAGCCACCTTTTTAGGTACAGTAGTAATGCAGGATATACAATATATCCAGTAGTTAGCGAGGGAAAGCGGTAAGACAAGACTCAGTGTAGCAATTATCATATTGCAACGTTGTGACCATGTAAATATGGATGCAGTGGCACTGCCACTATCAGTGTGAGGGAAGAACACCAACACCTCTGGCTATAAAGTAGGATTTGGTTTTAATTCAAGGATTAGCTGTATGAGTGATTCACAATCACAGCTGTGTCTGCAACCCATCAATATGGGTGGAGTTCACTGCTCACTGTCTGTCTATCTGTCTGTCTGTCCTTCCGTGTGACTCCAGGTTACCACTCTCCATTGGGAGGTTCTGACCACTCCAGCCCTGTCCCATCAAATGGTCCACCCTCTGGGCCCCTAATACCATCTTCGTCCTCCTCCTCCTCCTCGTCCTCTTCTTCTGGGGGGCCTGGCCCTGGCTCTACACCTCTAGATGGCTCCAGTGGAGACCCGCAGACTCTGGGTACTGTGAAAGGTAGCGCCCAGGTAGCGCCCAGCCCCGGCCCCAGTCTTGGGTCCGGCGGCGGTCCCAGCAGCCTCGTAACGAGCCTGGGATCCGGTGGCCCTAGTGGCCCCGGAGGTCCCACCCCCTTCAACCAGAACCAGCTCCACCAGCTCAGGGCCCAGATCATGGCCTACAAGATGCTGACCCGTGGGCAGCCTCTGCCGGACCACCTGCAGATGGCCGTCCAGGGGAAGAGGCCGATGCCTGGCATGCAGCAGCAGCCCATGCCCAGTCTGACTCCTGGAGCTGCAGCGGGAGGGCCAGCAGGACCGGGCCCCGGACCAGGACCCATGGGCCCAGGGTACAGCAGAACCCACGGTGAGAAATTAAGCCAGAGTTATACGGAAAATATACATTTTATAAGCTCTGCTATTTTAGGTGTGCGACACCCACCTACAAGTGTATACCGGTACTAGGCTTCTGAAGAATTAGACAGGGTGGAAGGTTTTCCACTCCTCCCCGTAAGATCAAAACAGCCATTGTGTAATTATGGCCAATAAACATTTTGTTTCATTTGTAGGGATGATAGGCCCCAACTTGCCTCCGCCTGGCCCAGCAGGAGTTCCAACGGGGATGCAGGGACAGAACCACAACGGACCACCAAAGGCCTGGCCTGAGGGTATGTGCTTCTGTTTATGAAAGTGTATTAGTCTGTAGCAACTAGGGTTTAGGGCATTCACCAAATATCCCACTATTCGAATATTCGAATATCATAGTCACTATTCGACTTTGTTCCCCGAAGTCGAATATTCACATATCTTTATTTTTTTATTGTTTTGTCTTTAAAAAAATATATATTTCTTCATGGTTTATAAAGCTTAGCTTGATAGGAAGTCATAAGAACCCTGACAAGCACTTGGAATTCTAGGTATTACATTTAATGTGACTCGGTTCCGCAGATAAATATTGTGAAAATAGCAGATCTACATGCTCACAACGCCTCGCAGCGCGAGGCGTTGCGAGCATGTAGATCGGCTATTTTCACAATGTTCGCCTCTTGCTTACTTAATATTTGACAGTTTTGTCAGTTTGGCCAGTCCTGTCGAATATTCGACTATTCGAATACTTTGAGGTCGAATAATTCGAATACTAAAAATCACTATTCGTGAATGCCCTTGTAGCAACCAGTACAAATTAATTTAAATACTTCAATTAATGTCGGTCCTGTTCGGTAGGTCCCATGATAAATGCCGCCGCCCCCTCCAACATGCCCCAGAAGCTGATCCCCCCTCAGCCCACGGGTCGCCCCTCTCCTGCTCCCCCCTCGGTGCCCCCCGCAGCCTCCCCGGTGATACCCCCGCAAACCCAGTCCCCTGGCCAGCCTGCGCAGCCCACGCCCATGATGCCTCACCACGTCAAGCAGAACCGCATCACCCCCATCCAGAAACCCAGTGGTCTGGACCCAGTGGAGATCCTACAAGAGAGGGAGTACAGGTACTGATAAATACTGGTCACTTGTTCTTCCCTGTCATTCGATTGATCATGCATCTCATGGGAAACATTAATAAAACTTTAATGTTTTCCTTGTAAATGTATCCACGTGAACCCTAAAGTCCCTAGTCTGGGCGTGTCATATTCATTTGGCAAAGGAAATATTCGCACATCCACTTTGTTCAGATGCAGGTGCGTTGAACAATGACAACTACTGAAGCAATCATGAAAAAAGGTTTTTCATGAACAAATATCCCGCACACTGCTCTTGCTCAGCAGTATCGGTTTTTATTCAAATTGACAGATATTTCAGTCCCTCTGGACCTTCATCAAGAGCAGTGGCGTCGGTTCAGAAAAAGCTAAGGTATGGCAACATGACTGGTGTCTTGCACGCGCACTTCGCGCGCGTGCAAGACACCAGTCATTTTGCCATACCTTAGCAACTGGCATGATACATTTATTTTAAGAAGTGCACTCTATTTCCCCCCCGTTTCTACGGTTTCTTGGGCTGGATATGACAGCCTGGAACAGTTGTTCAAGTGCAGTAAACGTGCCACAATTAACAATAATGCATTTCACCTGTGCAGCTGACCTGCGGAACCTGGGAATATACCATTTTGTCAATATGGGGAGAATACAAGTGTGGAGAATATAATTATAATACCTTGTTAAAGTGACCATTTTGTAAAACTTTGCACTTTATTTTACTGTAATTTAACAACATAATAACCAGAACAGATAGACAAAGAGACTTTCATTTTATTTCCCCCCCTGGAACCAGGGTATGGCAGCTGCATACCCCTGCCATACCCAATTGACGCCCCTGATCAAGAGTGTCTAATCATTTGGCAAAAATAGCCCATCTGCAAGCTCTCTCAGCAAAGAGATTTGGCCTAGAGAGGAAAAACAAGGGGGAGAAGTATGGACCACTGGGGAACCCCTGTCAATAAACTATATTATAGGTGGTTAAAGCTGCCTCATACGGAGATGGGATGGTGTTTAAACAAGGACATATAATTGTTACTGTCATGTTTCTCTCTCAGGTTGCAGGCTCGTATCGGCCATCGTATTGCTGAGCTGGAGAACCTGCCGGGGTCTCTGGCTGGTGATCTGCGCACTAAAGCAACTATCGAGCTCAAAGCCCTTCGACTGCTCAACTTTCAGAGACAGGTACTGTCTGTATTGTAACCAACATTCATGTCACATTGAATAGCATTATACCGCACCACATAACATGAAGTTCAACTTCAACTTTTAAGATTATTAGTTTACAGGTGTAAAGTAGTTGGTGAAATGATGAGCGTGTGCATGTGTGTGTGCCTTCCTGCAGCTGCGCCAAGACGTGGTGGTGTGTATGCGTCGTGACACAGCTCTAGAGACAGCCTTGGATTCAAAGGCCTACAAGCGCAGTAAGCGCCAGTCGTTGAGAGAGGCCCGGATCACAGAGAAACTGGAGAAACAGCAGAAGATTGAACAAGAGCGCAAACGCAGACAGAAACATCAGGTAAACAACATCACTGTGCACTGCAAGTTAACAGAAGGTTGTAAAGTACACTTCTGAGGGACTTGAGACCATGAACTCTTAACTTTGCACACAGGACAGTTGCGTTTTTTTTCGTTTGCGGCATGAATAAAACGCATTGGATTTGGTGTGCAAGGCTGTGCGGAATCGGCGCTGCGGATCCAAAAAGGAGTCATAAAAGGAGTGATGAGTTTTTTTACCGCATGCGACAAGACGCACGAATCGAACTGGGTTCGATCGAGAAAAAAACGCACGGCGGCAGCCACTCGTCGCACGGCTAATTCGGAGCCGGTGTGCATGAGGTCGTAGAGAATCATTGTTTTCTTTTCAAAAAATTATATTGTCCGTTTTATCCGTGCGGTTAAACGCGCCTGTGTGCAAAGGGCTTTACTCTCCTCTCGTCATGTCCATGCTCTCACTCTTTGTTTCAGGAGTATCTCAACAGCATTCTGGCGCATGCCAAAGACTTCAAGGAGTACCACCGCTCCATCACAGGCAGGAGTCAGAAACTGACCAAAGCCGTGGCCACCTACCACGCCAACACGGAGCGTGAGCAGAAGAAGGAGAATGAACGCATTGAGAAGGAGAGGATGAGGAGACTCATGGTAAGGGAAGAACTTTAAGCTTTAAGCTATTACGCGCCACATACAGTAGCCAAGGATAAATGATTAACTAAATGATTGACAGTTAGAAATCAAATGGACCCTTATGGTTCTATAACTCTGAGAGTGTACTAGAGTTCTCAAATTCTGCCCGAACCCGACCAGACATTTAGGGTAGCGTAGGGCTGGGTAGGGCCTCGGGCTCAATGAAAAAAGAAAATATATTTTTTTATGAATTCTTTTTCTCTTTCTTTACTAAATTCTTTCCAAACCCGACCATACCCGACCTGACCCGATGTTTTCGGCCCGGGTAGGGCCTCTGTTCTAATTTTCAGGCCCGTTGAGAACTCTAGAGTGTACAAATGGAACCAAATGGACAATTACATGTCCCTTTGGTTCCATTTGTACACTCTCAGAGTTCAATTAATATTGAATTTACAGTTTAGACTGGGGTCCCAGAGATATAAACTATATCTGCAGCTTAATGAATAAACTTGACATTAAAAAGGTTGAAAAGCCCTGATGTGAACAGCCACACACAATGTACCTACAATACAGGGCTTTGTGTTTCCAGGCTGAGGATGAGGAGGGCTACCGTAAGCTGATCGACCAGAAGAAGGACAAGCGTCTGGCCTATCTGTTGCAGCAGACGGATGAGTATGTGGCCAACCTCACAGATCTGGTCCGAGCACACAAGGCCGTGCAGGCTCTCAAAGAAAAGAAGAAGAAGAAGAAGAAAAAGAAGAAGGTATGGGAGAGAGAATCTTTCGATTTTTCTGGGCTTTGTTTAAAATAAGAATTGTGCTTTTGTGAAGTACGGACTGCTTTTACAGTTATGTAGAGTCTGAACAATGCCAGATTTTTGGTTCCGATGAACATTTATGAGCAAGCAAACAAGTAAATATAAAATAGTAAATACACATACAAGTTTGAAAAGGTTAAGAATCGGATGCATGATTGATGATACTGATGTCGTCAAATGTTATATAAAGTTGTTCTATTTTTTTTACTACATCCGTACCAGCAATTATGCATCAAGGGCGAACGATACAAGTTGGGAATGCATGGCTCACCCGTTTATGCAATAACTGTTGTACTTGTTGTCAGAGTACCCAGTGTGGTACCCACTACTACTAGGCCAGGGCTGGTTTAAACATTTTGGAGCCGGTTAGATTTTAAGGGTCACGACAGACCATGCTGGTAATACCAACTTTGGTCAGGCTGTGTTAGTCTTTCTGGGTCACCAATCAGTCAGTCAGCACAGGTTTTGTGAATTTATAGATAGATGACCTGGTCAAATAGATATATTGGTCAAGCTCTACATTTAAGAGAGTGTGTAATATATGTATTGACTTGCCACTGGGATACTGTTTAGTTATGTCTCTGTTTGCCAATTCTGTTTTTGGAGCGGTGTGAAACACAGCTCCGCTATGAGCAGCAATGTGTGTCCAGTGTCCCACAATGTGTCCAGTGTCCCACAACTATCTGGTTGAGTTTGAACTGTTTTCGCCACCTAGTGGCGGAAGAAATTACCTCTGGGAACTCAGATTGAGTTGACTTTTTTCAAATTGATTACTCATGCCATGGACACTTGAGTTCAATTATATATATATATATATTTACCTGGAACTGCTCAAATTCACCGCTCCACTTCGAACCGAGGTTTGATTTTTTATTCTGGCATTCTACTGTTGAATTACGTTACAATTTACAATTTATGCATTTAGCAGATGCTCTTAATCCAGAGTGATTTACAATATCAATACAACAACATCAACACATCAAATGCATAGAAATAGCAATCCAAGAAAAGATAACGTAGGTAGACCAAGCACCTATTCAGTAAAAACGTCATATAAAAACCTAGAAAAAAGAAAACAAACAGAAAATGCTATCTAACTTGGGTTGCAATTTATGTATGAAAGTTGCCAAACAAATAAAGTTATTATTATTATTATTATTATTGTGTCCAGCAGCTGGAGAATGCTGAGGGCCAGCCCCCTGCCCTGGGGCCCGATGGAGAGGTGAGTAAATACCATAGTAGTCTAGACCAGTACAACATCACTCTGGGGAGCATTCAGTCACTCTGAGAGTCCTACTGTCTATTGAAAGGAGGCTTGATTGTCTATTATGTTGCCTTCTTCTTTCAAATAAAGCACAAAAGTCTAATTGGGTTGCTGGTGCATTCTGAACAGCTTCTGTGTCGCAACTGACCATGACTCTGTTTCCACAACTACTAGAATGCATTCAAATACTAGCTAGTGTCAAATGACACTCCATTTAAATGTCATTGGTTACTTGCTGCATTTAGATGAGCTCTGTGGCTCAAACTGAGCAAAGCTCTCTTTATGTCTACGAACGCCATTCAAATAGTATCAATATACAACCTATTTACATGTCACCTCACTTTGAACTATTCATTTTTGATTATCATTCAATTATTCATACAATGTGGGTTCTGAACTGTGACCACAGCAAGTGAGCTTCAATGTAACTACAACAAACTGTTCTTTTTCATAATTATGCCATTTTGTTATTTTCCTTGTATATACTGTAATTATGTTTAATACTACTACTACTACTGTTGTTGTTGTTGTTGTTGTTGTTGTTGTTGCTGCTGCTGCTGCTATACGGTCAACTAAATATGTTTTACTCGTATATACTTTTACACAAGGCACCTTAAACCTTGAACAATTATACTGCATTTCATCGACCGATAAAATTAAGGATTTTTGACATTGACACGTGCTCAACCTAAAAGGATAATAATCATATTAGAATGGTACATGTTCTTCTCTGACCATAGCCTTGTGTTGTGTCCTTCCATCTCCATGCAGCCTCTGGATGAGACCAGCCAGATGAGTGACCTGCCGGTGAAGGTCATCCATGTGGACAGTGGTAACATTCTGACAGGACTGGATGCTCCCAAGGCTGGACAGCTGGACACCTGGCTGGAGATGAACCCTGGGTTAGGGCTGTCACAATTATTACATAATCGGCTAATCGCGATTATTTGACATAATCGCGATTATTTGTCATAATCGTCATAATCGTTTCCATGATCGGCTATTTCCACCATCAATGTTCTTTTTTAAGTATAAAGTTGTCAAATATGTCAGTAATTTCTCTGTATATTTAGGTTCTGTGTCATATCTACCATGTGCAACTTCAAAGCCTAAAAGCCAAACAGAAATGTAATTGTCAATGACAAAAACACAATTAAATCGTTAATCGCAATTATTTGAGCGTCAATTAATCGTCATGTGAAATGTCCTAATCGTGACAGCCCTACCCTGGGTGAGACAGGTTGTCACACGCTAGAACAATACAGTTCAGGTTGAAAAAGGCAGGAGACGGCCCTTAACACTTTTGGTTAGGTACACATACATCTTCCCTTCATGTATGTGGTTTACCTATGATCCTAAATTAGCCGACTATTTCTATGCATTTGATGACCTCATGTTTTCCTGGTTTACTGTAAATCGCTCTGGCTTAAGAGCGTCTGCTAAATGCATAAATTGTAAATTGTATGTATGCTTTATGTACGCAGTTATGAGGTGGCTCCTCGTTCGGACAGTGAAGACAGCGAGGAAGAGGAGGAGGAAGAGGTGAGTTTGTAGAACGGCTAGGTTCAGTGCACAACGTAATGCCCAACCAAGTATAAATCAGGCATAAGAGGTACTTTTTGGCTGACATACTGTCGGTCAATGGTGGAAAGTAACTAAGTACATTTACATTTAAGTACTGTACTTAGGTACGATTTTGAGGTATTTGTACTTTACTTGAATATTTCCAATTTCAAGTTACAAAAAAAACGCAAGTTACTAGTTATTTGTAGATTGATTATTATTACAAAACATACATTAACCACTTCAACACTATACATTTCCTAGCAGTCCAGGCGTATGCCACATAGCCTGACAGCGTGTCGCGGGTTCGAATCCCACCCCCGACGACCTTTGCTGCATGTCACTCCCCATATCTCTCCCCATTTCCTGTCAGTCTACTGTCCTATTAATAAAGACATAAAAGCCCAAAAAACTAATAAAAAAAAAAATCATTTTTTCCACCACTGCTGCCGATCCTGTCACCTGCCAGGAAGAGGAGGAGGAGCCTCCACCTCAGCCGCCAACAGCTCCAGCTCCAGCGGACGAGAAGAAGAAGAAGATCCCAGACCCCGACAGCGAGGACGTGTGCGAGGTGGACGTACGCCACATCATAGAGTGAGTCCTTGACCCATTTAGACCTGAGGTGGACGTACGCCACATCATAGAGTGAGTCCTTAACCCATTTAGACCTGAGGTGGACGTACGCCACATCATAGAGTGAGTCCTTAACCCATTTAGACCTGAGGCCCATTCAACAAATGTCTTCTTAACCCATTTAGAACGGGTACACATTATTGTGTATCATTATTTTATGCTTTAACTATTACAAAATAGCAGATATACAAGCTCACAGCGCGGCACCGAGTGCCGCGCTGCGAGCTTGTAGATCTGCTATTTTTGAAAAATCGTATCTCAGGTGGAAAGATGTGCATAATTATTTACATTACGTAATATGATGATAACATTCTAAAAATGTACAGTGTAATATAGGATAAAACTAGATTAAAACTAAAACCTTTCAGATTACAAAAATATGACAACAAACAAATAAAATTTCATTTTATTCAAAAGACTATGACCGTATTTTCCGAACTATAAGGCGCACTTAAAAGCCTTTAATTTTCTCAAAAAACTACAGTGCGCCTTATAGTCCAGTGCGCTTTATGGATCATTCATTGACATTGACATTCCCTTTAGCACAGCTCCATCTGTTGGATGCATAACACAACGGTAGCGTCTATTATGTGCGCCTTATAGTCCGGTGCGCCTTATATATGAAAACAGTTCGAAAATAGACCATTCATTGACAGTGCGCCTTATAGTCCGGTGCGCCTTATAGTCCGGAAAATACGGTAAATAAAAATGAACACTGGAGAGATGTCATGTGATTGGTCTGCAGGCACGCTAAGCAGGACGTGGACGATGAGTACGGCAGCGCAGCCTTCGCCCGGGGCCTCCAGTCCTACTACTCTGTGGCCCACGCCGTCACAGAGAGGGTGGACAAACAGTCCAGTCTGCTGATCAACGGCCAACTCAAGCAGTACCAGGTACTGTGTCACCAGTGGTGTAAAAAGTAACTAGTAACATTTTGAGGTATTTGTACATTAGACTGCACCCACACCAAAGTATGGTCGCCAGTGGATAAACTCTTTTTGTGCACAGCTGACAAAAAATGCAGAGAGCGCATTCTGTCCCAAAGCCAGTGCAGCGGTCAGTCACTTCCAGAACCCTCCCCATTCCACCTTCAACTCACCTGATTGGACAGAGGGGGAAAACCCGAGAATTGATTTGCTCCAGCATAAATGTATGGTCGGTGCGGTGCACAGATATCCTCCACTGGCATGAAACCGCCCCCTTCCCTTTGAAATGCATTGGCGGAATGGGGATTCCACTCTCATAGGTACTTTGGTGTGGGTGCAGCCTTACTTGAGCATTTCCAATTCTAATATGTTTGCTTCTTCTCCACTACATCTCAGAGGCAAATTTTGTACTTTTACTCCACTACAATAATTTGAAAACTTTAGTTACTAGTTACTTTGCAGGTATAAATTGTAATATTATATAAAATATACATTAACCACTTTAGCCCTATTTTATACCTAGGCTATTTGAAAATATATGATCTGCTATTAGATTTTCAAACATTTTGTACTTTTACTTTTGGTAATTTAAGCACATTTTGATGCCAACACTTTCATACATTTACTCAAGTAGATTTTGAATTCCAGACTTTTACTTGTAACAGAGGATTTGTGTATTGCAGTTAACACACAAATTAACACTGAGAATATTACATTGTAGTCGTCCTCACAGTACAGGTGTGCGGGTTATTTTGTCATGCTCATAAATGTATGTTGTTGTGTGTTAGTGTGTTAGTCAGACATGGGCTTGAACTGAACGTTCTCTTTTTCTGTCTGTCTGTTTCTCGCTGTGTGTCTGTCTGTCTGTCTGTCTGTATGTTTGTCTCTCTTTCTCTCTCTCTCTCTCTCTCTCTCTCTCTCTCTCTCTTGCTCTCTCTCTCTCGCTCTCTGTGTCTCAGGTTAAAGGTCTAGAGTGGTTGGTCTCCCTTTACAACAACAACTTGAATGGGATCCTGGCTGATGAGATGGGTCTGGGAAAGACCATCCAGACCATCGCCCTCATCACATACCTTATGGAGTTAAAGCGCGTGAACGGTCCCTACCTTATCATCGTACCACTCTCGTGAGCTAAACCTCATTTGTCAGCCCCTGGGAATTCAGGTGGAGTGTGGGAGACATTTTATAGCAGTTTTATTTCCTGTTTCGAGACTTGTTCTTCATCTACCGTAGGCATATCTTCTCTATATAAACCGTTTGTTTCCCTGAGCACTCCCCAGTAGAGGGCGTAGTCGGCCATGGCTGCAGTGCCACTCTAGTCCAGTGGTTCTCAACCTTTTCTGGCTGTGACCCCCAAAATAATCATATTTGAACTGGGGACCCCCACCCTGCACAAGCACTTGGAATTGTAAGCCATTGTGAAAACGCCTTGCGTTGCGAGGCGTTGTGAGCATGTAGATCTGCTATTTTCACAATTTCTGCCTCTAATATTTGACAATTTGACTCAAGTTTGACCAGAGGTACTGAAAAGGTCTTTAAAGTCCTTAAATTGTCACTTTAGATACCATGTATACTGTATGTTGGTCTGTTTACTGTTGAGTGAGAAAACAATGTTAACATTTAGCTAAACATCTGGGGACCCCCCAAAATAATTTGGTGACCAACCTGGGGGTCCCGACCCACAGGTTGAGAACCACCGCTCTAGTCTAGTCTGGAAACGTTCAGTTAGCTACTCACTCCTAAGCTACTCACTCCTTACATGCAGCCTCAGGAAGTCATGCGTGTTTTGTATTGGCTTCCCTGGTTGTACATAGGGTTGAAACAAAACCGCAGTCATGGTGGCGCACTCCACAGGGTGGCGCTCAGGAAATCAGTCTATAAACACATCAGATACCACACACAGGAACAGACACACAACTTAAGGGGGTTCCACACTACGCGCAGTCACCGCCTCCTAGCAATTCATTTTCAATGGTAGGCGGGCGGCTATTTTGGCCGCGCTGCAAAGTTTTGGGGCGGCGAGGCGAGCGGGCGTGGTCCCGTTAAATCCCCCGCGAGCGTGCTCGTTTGTGCATGCGTACGCGGGCGGTGAGAGATGGATTGTGTTCATCTTTGTGAAATACCGCGCTGCGTTTACTCACTGAATGAGTGTGTTTGTGTCTCATCGCGGTGAGGCCACCGCTGATCCTAGCGGCAGCCCCGACGGCAACCGCCTGTAGTGTGGAGGGCACTATACTCACACATGCACTTAGGATAATAAATAGAGAAATGGCAAACCAGCATGGTTGTGCTTCCTGAATCAGAAATTATTCAGAAGAAATAGTGAATGACAGTTTTGTTTTTTCTTTGATTGACAGAACTCTCTCCAACTGGGTGTATGAATTTGACAAGTGGGCGCCAACTGTTGTGAAAGTCTCCTACAAAGTGAGTGTTTGACGCAAATGTGCTGACATTTTAAATTTGCTGACTTACGGTATATACAGTATCCAGTGAGATTAAGCAGCGCGTTTCTACTACGGCGACGTGAGGCGGGACTACAGCTGCTATGACGTAATCGCCGTTGCGGTCCAAACCGTTAAGCTAACAGCCGGCGGCGACGGAACCATATACAGTGTGTGTGCGTGTGCGCTATGATGATGCCTGTGTCAGTGCCAGTGGCACACATCTCTGGTCCAGAGTGTCAGCTCTCTCTGACAGGCGGCGGGCTCTAAGACTAGACCAGGATTTCTCTACCCCTACGAGGGCTCAACTTCAAAATCAAAATAAACGTAACTACTTCAGAACTGACGTAGAAATCCTACTTAATTTATAGACTCCATGGCGGAATTGAAACTCTCAAAAGATCAGCAAAACCTTGACTCAGAAACGATATTAGAAGATAATAGAAAACATTTATTTACAGCGCTGTAACAGTCACACAACATACACATACATCCTTCACCAACGACCGACAAGACAAGACTGCCTTGCCCTCCCTCTCAGTTTATTATTAATTTGCTAAAACAAAAACATCTCTATTCCTTCTCTCTCCTGAGCTCATTAAACTCCAAGAACTTATCTTTCTCACAGTCATAAAACAAGGAGGCACTGACTGGCTGCCAGCTGTGACCTTCCATGCTACTACTCCCTACTTTCTGACTTCATCTACAAATAGTTCTCAGGACTCAAACTAGCAAATATATTCACTACTAACCAATATACCATAATAATATAATTGCACCTCATCACTACTCACCAAACCAAAGGTAGTTTTGCGTTGTTGAAAGTCTATTCTCGACCTTTGGATAGGTGAGTAGCGAAGTAGTTTGATGCCTCGTAGGGGCTGAGAAATCCTGGTCTAGTCTTTGAGTCGGCCGACTGAGCTAGATGGGGCACAGCTCGCGGCAGAGCTTATTCAACATGCTGTGTGGAAAAGTGTAGCCCATCTCACTTTCGCACAGTTAGTGAACTGTTCACTAAATTCATTTGTCCCAGATAATAATAATAATAGGGGTAATAATAATAATAACACACTTTATTTATACAGCAGCACCTTTCATACAGAGACTGCAGCTCAAAGTGCTTCACATAAAGAACAAACATCACGATTGCTTCACAAAAAAAGGAGAAAAGCAGTAATAACAGTACAGTGTAATTATAAGCCGAGTTCATGCAAAAAATGCGTACACAGTAGTAAAATCAATCAGCTGATCTTGACGTTGTGAGCGCTACGTGAAGAGGCGCCTTCTGCCGTAGTAGAACTGACTGCTACGGCAGCGAGGTTTA
The DNA here is from genome assembly GCF_963921795.1 of Nannobrachium achirus. Taxonomy (NCBI): domain Eukaryota; kingdom Metazoa; phylum Chordata; class Actinopteri; order Myctophiformes; family Myctophidae; genus Nannobrachium; species Nannobrachium achirus. Next base: position 46,552,431 of record NC_137812.1, read on the forward strand.
TATATCGAGCACCGATTCATTTCCGTTCGCCGTATCCGTCGTCCACAACGTCTCTGCTTAAATAGCCTAATACCAGATAACTACTACAGAACTTGGAAGTAGGAGTAGAGTAGAATTACATGAATGTGTTATTCACTTATCTCAATGACTTACTGATTACCCACTTTTATACTTAATCCATTAATTAAACATTTTGAAATAAATTTAGGAAATGTTTTTCTTTGAAAGAAGAAAAAATTAAATCTTCCCCTATAATGAGAGACACCAGGGTTAAATCTGTTCTTTGCGGTCCGATTAAGCAAGTTTATATTATTATATTGCTTAGCATTGATTAGTCTGTGTTGTTAGCTTTAGTTTGAGGCCTAAAAATGGGCCTAAAGCCCCGTGCACACTGAGCCGATCCCGGGGCCGATTTCCCCGGGGCCGATTGTCGGGATGATCCCCGAGAAAATCGTTCGGTCGGCCCCGGAATCGGTCTTCACTCTGAACGGTACCCCGACACGATCGGATTATGTTAATTAGTTTTTTATGACATCGGGACTCGTCGGGAGCACTCACGATAATATCAAAAAAGCTTGATATTCTCGGGTCATCGGGTAGGAATCCTTTACAATTATTGTCGTCTGAATGAGCTCACGGGATTGCTTCAGATTATATGAAGCCAGCTCCTCCCTTTTTTTTAGGCTGCGCAGAGTGTAGGCTATTCTGTCACCTCACAATAGAAATAGAATAGCCTATACTTTTATTATTATTATTAGCCTACTTACTTTTTACTTTAGCCTACTTTCTCCCTAAAATGTAATGTAATAATAACGATATTATATATCCCCACGTGTGGGGAAAGGCTTATTTGTGAGGTGATAGAATAGGGTGGTAGAATAGGGTGGTTGGGCCCATTAAATATAAAAATAAAACTCTTGATTTTATCCCTCTTGAGGGGACGGAATTTTCATCTAGTCGTGTCTCTCATGGCACCACCCCCCCCGAGATCGTGGGTGGCTAGAATCGTGAGACGTCGGTCTCATTTGTAATGGTCTGAGATATTTCACTTGGCACAGCGGGATATATCGGGCCCGAATTCAAGACAGAGGATCGCTGTCGTTTGAAATGTTCACCGATAAATTCCCGGGGACGAGATCTGATCTGATGCGACATCGTATCCCGTCTGCGGGGGCTCTAAAACACCAGCTGCTGATAAGGCTGGAAAAGGGAGTCAGTGACCCATTTGTTTTATGGCTGTGCAGAGGGAGATGTTTATTTTCGGTCTTCCAGTTCGGTACTCCCTCCTTTGGGTGGCGCTATTGCGTCAGCCTCACAACAGAACGTACTCACGTTAACTCCCGCAGGGCGATCCCTGATTGGCCGGAGGGCTTGTCACTCAAGTTTTACGGTACTGGGTCAGTCCCCCATAAAACCTGTGGCATCCCACAATACTGTCTCTTTTCGCTATCTGCTCCTCAAATGGTACAGCGCGAACGGAATCTCACAGCTCCTGACCTACGTTATTTGTAAGTATATTTCAACCTATTCTAGAAGATATAATCGTCTCGAGGATAACCGAGAGCGACAGCTTAGGACCAGTCCACCGGTCTCGGGACTATTCTTCTCTTCAAATGTTCAACGTAAAGTTTCACAGCACCGCTGTTTACCTTTGTTGTTAGCTTCACGTTACTTTGCCTAGTGTTAGCTCTTAGCTACCGGCTTCGTTGTTGTTGCTAACGCAGCGCTCAGCTGTTTGTTCCTTGTTGTTAGCTTCACGATAGCCTAGTGTTAGCTCTTAAGCTACCGGCTTCGTTGTTTGTGCTAACGCAGCGCTCAGCTGTTTTTTCCTTGTTGTTAGCTTCACGATAGCCTAGCGTTAGCTCCTAGCTACCGGCTTCGTTGTATTCTGCTAGCTTTGTTATTGTTGGCGTTTGCTGTTTGCTACTGGCCTTGCCTGTGCTCACGCTAATACACGCTTTTCTGCTTTAGACTCTCGAATCTTCTATCGACGCTAAAGTTTTTTGTGTGGACATGACGTCCTCACGCTCCTATGGCCGTTGTGCCAACCTGGCCTGTAGGTTGCTGGTAGCCCCGGACGATCTCCATGGTGCGTGCATCGCCTGCATGGGCTGGCGTCACGCCTTGGATGCCTTAGAGGAAGATCCTCCTGTGTGTTTGGAGTGTCGTGACCTACCTCTAGGTGCGCGTCGGCTCCGCCTGGACACGATCTCCCTTCTCTCCGGCCTCGCCTCTGCTGTGTCCCCGGGCCTCCCTGTAGGCCGGTACAGCGCTCCTCCAGGCGGCGGCGGCGGCGCCTCCGTTCCGGCCGATGAGGGCGCTTCTCCAGACGGCGGCGCTCCGGCTGACGGCACTGCTCCTCCAGCCGATGGTGGTGCTTCTCCAGCCCACTCCAGGGCTGACAGCTTTTCATCTGAATTCTCCTTCTCTGCCCTTGACCGTCACGACAGCGAGGAAGAGGCTTTTGGGGAAGAGGGGGACTTTTCCCCCACCCAGCAGCCTGATGAGGTCGTAGTCCTGATGGAAGAAGGGTCCCCTGTGATCCATCTCCACCCTGATGTTAATGACTCGCCTCTCTCCATCTCTGCTATGGCCAGGGTTCCGGCAGGCCTCGCTGCCGCCCCGAGCCAAGCAGCTTCTGTTTCCCCTACCACCGCTCAGGCTGGGACTCAAGCAGGCATTGCTGCTTCCCCAGCTCCTGGTGGCACCGAGCCTGTTCCCTCCGCCTTGCCGGGGTCACAGGCCCCCTCTGCTGCCGGCAGTTCGAGTCTGACACAGGCGGCGGCCCTGTCCGCGTCTCAGCTCCCTCCTTCCGGCACCGTAGCAGCTTCAAGTGGCGCCGCTGGCGCCAGCCCTCCCCTTCCCATGGACCCCTGGTCTGTCCTGGAGAGGGCCGCTCGTTTGCAGAACCTCACCGTCCCTGTACGGCAGCAGCCTGCAACTTCTTGCCAACCGCGGCTGGGTGTGGACCGTGCTCCACCCCTGCCGCCTGTCATGGCTTGCCTGCCGGCCATCACTGGCCTACAGCAGGTTTTCCAGGAGACTTGGGCCACTCACAAGGATCCGGAAAAACTGGACTTCCCCACGGAGTTCGAGGGGGCGCAGGAGATGGGCGTTCCTAGATGCCCGCACATCAGCCCTGCCTTGGCCTCCATGCTCCAGGCCCGGTTCCTCCATGATAAGCCTGGTGAGCCGAGTCCCTACTCACTGTCGGGTGTCCACCCGCTTCTAGAGGACAAGTGGGAAAGGTTCATGTCCAAGGCCACCCAGGAGGCTTACAGAGCTGATGGACATGCTGTGAGGGCTCTCAATGCCGCGGGCCTGTTGGCGGCCTATGTGAAGCTCCTCCAGAACCCACCGGCCTCTGACCCTCCCCTCGATGTGGCGGCTGAGATCAAGGCCTCACTGGACCTCATGATCGAGCTCAATTTCCATGCCATGGCTTGGGTGGGGCGTTCCATGGACCAGTGTATGCAGATGGAGTCCACCCGCTGGCTGGAGCCCATTGACTGGAAGAAGGATGAAGCGGACAAAAAAGAGCTCCGCAACCTGCCCTCTTCGGGAACGGAGATCATGGCGGGCGGGCTCGCTCTCTTCCAGGCGCGGGCGGCTGCCAGGAGGGAGACCAGGGAGTTGGTGGTCGAGACTGTACCTCCGACACCTGCTGCCCAGTCGTCTCGGCGGTCGACCACCAGGCAGCGTACCCCGCGTTCTATGGTGAAGGTCGTCCAGAGGAACGACTACAGGGACAGGGCTTCGGGATCAAGCTCCAGGTCTTCCTCCAGAGGGGGGTCTCGAGCCCGGACCTATGGGCCCCCTCCTCCTTCCAGGCCCAAGGAAGACCGTCATCAGCAGCGTTCCCAGCCCCGCTCCGCGAAGGGACGCGGAAGGCAGCAGCGTAAATGACAGTGTGCCCAGGGAGGCACGGCCTCCCCAGGGGCCTCTTGCCCCTCACTTAAGGGCGGGTTCTTGTGTGCAGTGTGTTTGTGTTGTGAACCCGCCCGTGTTGTGTGCTGCAAAAATTCTCAATGCTGTAAATTTCGTGCCTTGCCAATCGAAAATACCAGTAAAGAATTGTGTGTTCGATACAAACTGTGTCTTTCTTCCCTGTGCATCTTCTGTTGCAAAGAAAGTTGTATGTGCTCAGCCTCCTCAGGCACCTTCGCTGCCTCAGCTAGTTCCGCACTCACACAGTCTGTACAAGGGTTTGGTTTCTCTGCCTATTCAGGCTCCAGTTCCTTTTCTGCAAGAGCCACTCACACCCAGCTCACATTCCACTCCTCACAAGGTTTTGGTAAACTGCCCACTGCGGCAGCCCAGGGACAACCTGCTAATGCTAAAAACCATGAGTCCTTCCGGGACCTTTCCAGGAAGGCTAAGGGTAAAGCGCGCTTCCCCTCAGGTGGTGGAAACGCTTTCTGTAGGCCCGAGTCGGGCAAAGGTAAAGAAAGTGGATCACAGGTGGATTCCTGCTTTGCCTGCGGTGCACCACGCGGCCAGGCCGGCGGCAGCTTCTTCTGGCCACAGCGGACGGCCTACAGTGTCGCGGCCGATAGCTCGGCAGGTGCTGCCAACACATCTTTACGCTCCGCTGGCACCTTGTGCAGATCAGTGGAGGAGGTGCAATCCAAACCATTGGATTTATCGCACTATTACAAGGGGCTACAGAATACAGTTCAAGATGTCGCCCCCGCTTTCCCCCACGGTGAGCTTCACCAGGGCCGAGGGCGAGAACGCCCGCATTCTGGAGGAAGAGATACAGGCCCTTCTCTTGAAGGGGTCTGTACGGGAGGTCCCGTGGAGTCAGCTCCATTTAGGGTTCTACTCCAACTACTTCCTGGTTCCCAAGAAGACGGGAGGGCTGCGGCCCATATTGGACCTCCGCGGTCTCAACCAGTACTTGATGACCTTCAAGTTCAGGATGTTGACCGTTGCCAGCCTGCTTCGAACCGTGAGAGAGAACGATTGGTTCACCTCAATAGATCTGAAGGATGCTTACACTCACGTGTCGATCTATCCTCCTCACAGGAAGTTTCTGAGGTTCGCTTTCCAGGGGAGGGTCTACGAGTACGCAGTCCTCCCCTTTGGCCTGTCTCTCAGTCCACGCGTTTTCGTGATGGTTACGAAGGCAGCTATAGAACCTCTCAGGCGGCAGGGGATAAGGATCTCAAACTACATCGACGATTGGCTAATAAGCGCAAGTTCGAGCCAGGAGGTGGCGCTACACACCCGGGTGGTGATAGCGCACCTCGAGTCCTTGGGGTTCGCAGTCAATTACGAAAAAAGTGTGCTGAACCCATCTCAGCGGACCACCTTCCTGGGTGCAGAGTGGGACTCCCGGGAGATGGTCGCCCGCCTCTCTCAGCAGAGGGTGGACAAGTTCTTGTCCCATGCCAGCACCTTCCTTTCCGAGGAGGAGGTCTCCTTCAAGTTGGTGCAGCGGCTCGCGGGCCTGATGGCTTCGGCCGTGGATCTTGTGAGTCTGGGAAGGTTTCACTTGAGGCCTTTCCAGAAATGGATGCTCTCTTTGAACATCCCCTCTTGCCAGGGCGGCACTCTGGTCCGGGTCTCCGAGCGAGCACGGACGGCCCTGAGCCCTTGGCTGGTTCCCGGCTTCCTTCGAAGCGGCGCCAGGCTAGGGGCGGTGATTCACAGGAAGGTAGTCACCACGGACGCCAGTCTTTCGGGTTGGGGTGCAACCCTGGAAGGACGTACGGCGAGGGGACCTTGGGGCCCCGACTTAATGAACAAGCACATCAATTACTTGGAATTGATGGCGGTGTTCCTGGCGCTCCAGGAGTTCGAGCCCTTCATTCGGAACTGTCACGTCCTCATCAGGACGGACAATACCGTAACAATGTGTTATGTGAACAAACAGGGGGGGCGGCGGCGAGCCCTGGACGTGCTGGCTCGCAAAGTGGCCCTTTGGTGCTCGGTGCACCTACAGTCGGTCAAGGCCTCCTACGTCCCTGGTCTTCTGAACAGCGGGGCGGACCTGCTGTCCAGGAGGAGGGTTCGCGACGAGGACTGGTCCCTGAACCAGTCGGTAGCGTTTCAGATCTGGACCAAGTATGGTCATCCGGTGGTGGATTTGTTCGCCTCTCGCGAGGACGCGAAGTGCTCACTGTTCTTCTCCCTGAGGGGGCCTGCACCCTTGGGGATAGACGCTATGGCGCACGATTGGCCCCAGGGCCTGCTGTACGCCTTCCCACCGATGGACCTCATTACTCCGACCCTCGAGAGGGTTCGTCGTTACGGTCACGAACTGCTTCTAATAGCACCGAGGACGGGGACTTGGAGCTCACTGATAGCTCCGCTCCTGTACAGGGATCCTTGGCAATTGCCCCAGATACGGGATCTGCTGAGTCAAGCGGATCGCGAGATCTTCCACCCGGACCCTCAGAGGTTAGACCTGTGGGTCTGGCCCGTGAGAGGGAAAGGCTGATCGCAGCCGGCCTGAACCCTTCAGTCGTTGATACGATGCAGAGGTCCAGGGCTCCTTCTACACGTAAGGTGTATCAGGGCAAGTTGGAAGCCTTTGAGGAGTGGTGTCGGGTTAAACACCCTTCGGTGAACCCGGTGTTCTCCTCAATTCCGATCATTCTGGAGTTCCTACAAGATCGGGTGGATAGGAACTGTAAGGCCTCTACGGTGAGAGGTTACCTTGCAGCCATTAGGGCCTGTCACCAGAGCCTTGATGGCGACCAATTGTCCAAACACCCGTGGGTGGTACAGTTTATGGCAGCGGTTAGGCGGGACTCCCTGACGGCAAGACCCCTGGCCCCCGCCTGGGACTTGGAGGTGGTCTTACGGGGATTGAGGCAACCCCCGTTTGAGCCTCTGGAGAGCATCTCTCTGAAGCTCCTTAGCTACAAGACTGCTCTCCTTCTGGCCTTAACCACGGCCAAGAGGGTTAGTGACCTACATGCCCTCTCAGTGTCAGAGGATTGCATGAGGTTCTCTCCGGACGGCCGGCAGGTGCTACTTAAACCTCACCTTCACTTCATTCCGAAGAATAAGGTGGTGCAGCATGTTCCGGTGCGGCTTTTGGCCTTTCATCCTCCTCCCTTTGGTACGGAGGAGGACAGGCGCCTTAATCTTCTTTGCCCTGTGAGGGCACTGAAGATTTATTGTGAGAGGACTCAGGCGCGCAGGAAGTCGCGCAGCCTGTTTGTTCCTCACGGCAAGTCCACCGCGAAGATGGAGATTGCTAAAGCAACCCTTTCGGGGTGGATTGTCGACGCCATTAGGTTGGCGTATGATAGTGCGAATGTGGCTAGACCTGTGGGTTTCACAGCTCATTCCACTAGGGGGATGTCTTCCTCTTGGGGTCTCTGGCAAGGGACCACCATTCAGGAGGTTTGTTTGGCGGCGAACTGGACTTCGCCGTCCACCTTTGCAGCTCATTACCAGTTGGACGTGGCTCCGCGCTCGTTAGCGCATTCAGTCCTCCAGGTGGCTGCTGACTCTTCTGCAGAATGAGGAGGACCCTTGTGTCTTCCTCCTCGTCTGGAGCGCTTGGACTGCCCTTGTGCTTTCTGGCGCGCTCCTCTTCCTTTTCTTTCCTACTCACTGCCCCCGACTGATTCCGGTGGTCTCAGGGGGGGACCTTGTGGGCGAAGGTGTGTCTGGAAGACGTCTCCTTTGCCGTTCATGTGTATGGTGAGTAGACGTTGGCCGACGTCGCTTACGGGAGTTGACGTACCCAAAGGAGGGAGTACCGAACTGGAAGACCGAAAATAAACACAAGTGTTTCGAACGAAACACCTGTTTATTTAGGTCTGGAAGGAGGTACTCCCTCCGAGTCTCTGCCCTCTGTTCGATTTTTCGGAGCAGATGCTTTCAAGAGACAGTATTGTGGGATGCCACAGGTTTTATGGGGGACTGACCCAGTACCGTAAAACTTGAGTGACAAGCCCTCCGGCCAATCAGGGATCGCCCTGCGGGAGTTAACGTGAGTACGTTCTGTTGTGAGGCTGACGCAATAGCGCCACCCAAAGGAGGGAGTACCTCCTTCCAGACCTAAATAAACAGGTGTTTCGTTCGAAACACTTGTGTTTTAGCACTAACAAGCTCAGGAGAAAAGATGAAATGTGTTGTTTTTTGTTTTTCTTTAGCCGATTATGAGCTGACCGTCAGGAAAAAAGCAAGTCAGTCTATCTTTGTGCCTTGCTGGAACAACATGACTGATGTGTGAATGTTACAGCACTGTAAATAAATCTTTCTATTACCATTTTATATTGCATCTAAGTCAAAGTTTATCTAATCTTTTGAGAGTTTCAATTCCGCTAGACTGGAGTCCATAAATTATAAGCTCCACATCAGTTTCTTCTTCTTTCCCCCCCCCCCCCCCCTTTTCATTGTCTTTCTTTTCCACATTTTTTAACACAACCTTGTTTTCTTCTCCTCAGGGTTCCCCTCAAGCCAGACGAGCCTTCGTCCCTCAGCTGCGTAGCGGCAAGTTCAATGTTCTGCTCACCACCTACGAGTACATCATCAAGGATAAACAAATACTGGCCAAGGTGAGAACGTACAGTCAGACACCTTCATACACCCCCCCCCCCCTCACCCACACACACAAACACACACACACACACACACACACACACACACACACACACACACACACACACACACACACACACACCCACACACACACACAATTGGGGGACAATTGGGGGGCCGCAATTTTAATGATGTCACGCGCACGTCGCTTAACACCTACTCTACAGGAGTCAACAGGTCATACAATGGGCCTCCCTGTGTTAAATCACCCTGATGTGACACAACAGCATTTGTAAACATTGTGGAGGTGTGAAGCCAAGGGTTGCTCCACATCGATGCATGTCCGTGCGCGAGAGAGGCGTGACTGCTCACTGACTGACACGCACACGCACACGCACACACACACACACACACACGCACACACGCACACACACACACACGCACACTCACATAATCTCTCCGTTGCTGCTCCTTTTCTCTCTCATGCATAAATACCCTACATGCTTGTATTGCTTTTTAAACCCCGTTTTAAATTAATCATGTTCATTTCACCAAGGTTTAGGTGGGAGGGGTTTTATTTTTCCCATCTGTCTCTTTGGGCTGCGCCTCCGCCAGCATTTCTCTGTCCCAGACCGATCTGATCTGTGCTGCGTCTCAGTGCACTCCTACACACCGCCGTCACTGCTGCCCCCCCCCCCCCCGCTGTGGCCTGTCATGCTGCTATGCTCTCATGTTGTCATACAGTATTCTAGGCATCCTGCATTGTCCTACCAGGTGTGTATTGTAGCTCAGGAGAGAGTTCCGCCCCAAGTGATGGCTCTTGCTTTGGCTCGTGGGGGCTAGGCCAACTTGATAGGAAAACATATCCTCCATGTCTTTGCTTGGGTAGGCACAAGTCATAAGATAGCACAGCAATTTATTGGGGATTAGATAGTGGATGTGGATAGTGGCACCATTGTGGCCAATTGGGCTTGCAAAGCTGGTGTCATACTGGGATGCCCCTCCCCCGGCAGCCATTTTGGGAGGGTCGGGGGATGTATACTAGCTATAGTAGCAGGGCTTGACATTAACTTTTTGAGGCACAGTGTCATCTGGACAGTCTTTTTTTTATTCTTTTGTTCCTCTTTTTTTGGACAAATAAATAAGATCCCCTTGGCCCCCTCCACTCCACAGTCCATAGTCTGCATACAGCACAAAGCTGCTAGGAGCATCACAGAAAAAGTGAAACCAAAAGCCACAGCTATAGTAGCAGGGCTTGACATGAACTTTTTGAGGCAGAGTGTCCTCTGGACAAGTACATTTCCCTTTCACTTGTCCAGGCACAAAAGTCACTTTGTTAATTTGCCATCTCACAGTCTTTTTTATTTTATTTCTTTGGACAAATAAATAAGACCCCCTTGGCCCCCTCCACTCCACATGCCATAGTCTATCCAGCACAAAGCTGCTAGGAGCGTCACAGAAAAAGTTAAACCAAAAGCCACAAGTACATTTAAAAATGTTCCTTAGAGCTAGTACGCTGCATGCATGCATTGAGGCTCAACTTTATTTTTTATTTGACTTTTTTTTTGCGCTGCAGAAAGGCTCATAGACATTTGGCTTGTCCTGTTGTCCGGGACAACTATAAATCCTTATGAACAAGTTAATTAAAAATGTACTTGACCGTGAAAAATGGGTTACAAAATCGTGGGATAAAGATTTAAGGAAAAATAATTAAATATACTTGTTGCTTTTGGTTTCACTTTTTCTGTGATGCTCCTAGCAGCTTTGTGCTGTATGCAGACTATGGTCTGTGGAGTGGAGGGGGCCAAGGAGGTCTTATTTATTTGTCCAAAAAAGAAAAAAGAGAGGGAAAAGAAAAGAATAAAAACGACTGAAATGGCAAATTGACCAGTTACTTTTGTGCCTGGACTAGAGAATGGGAAATGTACTTGTCCAGATGACACTGTGCCTCAAAAAGTTAATGTCAAGCCTGCTACTACAGCTAGTATATATCCCCTGACCCTCCCAAAATGGCTGCCGGGGGAGGGGCATCCCAGTATGACACCAGCTTTGCAAGCCCAATTGGAAAGGAAAGTGAACTATATATACCGTATATATATATATATATATATATATATATATACACACACACACACACACACATATATATATACACACACATATATATATACACAGTTATTTAGCGTGCCGCACCAGAAGCTAGTATGTTAGATGTTGAGAATCTGCCAGGCTAGATTCATTCATTCATCAGCATTGTAAGGAATATATTTTCCAATATTCTTGTCTTCACTGCTTTCCACTCCTTTGCTTTTGTTCTTTTCACCATACCTTTACTGTCACCCCTCCAGATCCGCTGGAAGTACATGATTGTAGACGAGGGCCATCGTATGAAGAACCACCACTGTAAGCTGACCCAGGTTCTCAATACACACTACCTGGCCCCGCGGCGGGTGCTGTTGACAGGCACCCCTCTGCAGAACAAACTGCCTGAGCTCTGGGCACTGCTCAACTTCCTCCTACCCACCATCTTCAAGAGCTGCAACACCTTCGAACAGTGGTTCAATGCCCCTTTTGCCATGACCGGAGAGAAGGTATGGGAGTTGTTTTCATCGCAATTATTTATCAATACCTACTGTAGGTAACAGTGTAGGCAACGATTCTTTCAGTTTCTATCATAGTTACACTGTTACCTACAATGTAGTTACAATGTAGGTAACTACAGTATGATAGAAACTGAAAGAATCATTCAGTGCGTCATCTCCTTTTACAATGTTTTTATTTTACCGCACTAGATCTTATTTTAACGTTTATTAAGTTGTCACTGGCCTTTTTTGAAAGAAATCTGATTTAGTGTAGAAAGGTAAAAGGAGGGGGAGGATAGACCCCTGGGGAAATCCCAGTTAATTAAGTATATGCGGGTTTAACTCTCAAATACCTGGAACGCGCCTGAGTCGCGTTAGATTTTAACCACTTTAACTATTATTTTATGCTTTAACTTTAGAAAAATAGCAGATATACAAGCTCACAGCGTGGCACCGAGTGCCGCGATGCGAGCTTGTAGATCTGCTATTTTTTTAAAATCGTGAAAATGAGTGCAAGTCTTTGAATATATTTGACCCGATCTTTGACCCGACTTTAAATCCTTCTTCTAAATCATGCTGTTCTCAAACTTTTTCATGTCAAGGACCCCCAAAATTACAGGTATTTGGCCACGGACATCTCAAAATATGTTGTTCCAGGGACCACCCAGAAGCAAATATTAAAGTTACAAATGTTAGCTTTTAAGTAGATATATTCAAAGATTTGCAAAAAAAATCATGATTTTTCAAAAATAGCAGATCTACAAGCTCGCAGCGCGGCACTATATCTGCTATTTTTCAATAGATAAAGTTATTAGGGCCCCTCCACCTTGGGCCCCAGTAACTCAGTCCCACTTTCCTACCCCTTGTGACGCCCCTGTGTACTACCTACCCCTTGACCTCCCCAACCTCCCCTCCATCCAGGTGGATCTGAACGAAGAAGAGACCATTCTCATTATCCGCCGTCTTCACAAAGTCCTGCGGCCCTTCCTGTTGCGCAGGCTGAAGAAGGAAGTGGAGGCACAGCTTCCAGAGAAGGTTTGACTTGGTTGTGTCGACACACAAATACCTGAGGACAGTCATAATATAACGTCTCTGAAGCAACGCATGTCCACTCTCTCTTGAGTATAGGTGAACAAAGTGTTCCTACTGCTGGTATTTAATATGCTTACCCAGAATCTGCAAAAGGAGGAATACGTTCAGGCATTTACCCTTTCTCTCTCTGCAATGGTTTCATTTAACTCTCTATCTCTCTTCATTGCTTTCATTCAGTCCATGTTTTGTGTCTTTCACTCAGGTGGAGTATGTGATCAAGTGTGACATGTCCTCTCTTCAGAAGGTTCTCTACAGACACATGCAGGCCAAGGGAGTCCTGCTGACAGATGGATCAGAGAAAGACAAGAAGGTGAAGACATGGACATATTACTACTGTAACTAGTCTGTACCCATAGATGCATTATGCTGTTTGTGACCTGCAAACCTTAAGTTTCGTGTCATACCCGAGATATGAATGGGCAATAGGGGCACGTCCCGTTTTGGCAAACGCCGATAAGGCAAACGCAGATAAGTCAAACTGGGCAAATGTACTGCCCGGGTCTCCTACCGTACTGATCTCCTTCTGCCGTCCCGTTAATAACCTTTTGTTATGGTGAAATGTGAGCTCACCTTCATCCCATTCATGCGTTATCGTGCGCTTGGCCTGGGCATAAATATAACGATTGCATTCACCACAGTTTCGTAACTCTTCGCGGGCACTCGCGCCTGCGGCGCTCTGGCGCAAAGAGCAGGACCAAGGTCCGCTGGCCTTCGCGCCGCTTGCAATGTCGTATACAATAACTGTGACATATAACCATTGTATTGCTAAAAATTCTTTATTCATTTCACCATAACAAAAGGAGGCTACTCTGTATTCGTTGGACAGTACGGTAGGAGACCCGGGCAGTATATTTGCCCAGTTTGCCTTATCGGCGTTTGCCTTAGCGGGATTTCCCCGATATGAACACGGGTCTCCCGCGTGGAAGAGCAAACGTCTACCACTCTTCCAAGACAGAATTCCCACTTGGCATGGGGAAGATCATTATGGTGCATATGATCTTCAGGCAGTACTACTTTACAACCAGTAGGTGTCCTACCTGACACCAGGGTCTACATTGTATTCATTCAAATAACTTCTGGATTGAAGCTTTTAGTATTTGTTATGCCATACTGAAGAAGACCAAAAAGGGTCGAAACGTTTATCTGTGCTGCTGTCGTCTTTAATACATTTGGAGCTATCAAAAGTGAGTTGCGAGCCCCCCTTCTCTGTTCCTAGTATTACTGCATTGACAGTTTTGCGTTATTTTTTCTTTGAATGTTTTGCCTATAATGACATGCACAAAATATGGATGCCAGGATTATAGTAGTTAAGTTATTTGAGTCTCTGGACTTCCCATAGCAGGTTATATATTATAATAGGATGTAATTCAATCAGATACGTACAATAAGGTGTGACATAAGAAAGTATTGGATGCTAAGTATTTTCTTTCTGTTCGATATTGTTGTGTCAACTTGTGTGGATGTGTTTTTGTTAGTGATGCTATGAGATGCAATACGATACAGTGTAAAACAATATGTTATTTAATGTTGTACATGGTTGTGTTTCAGGGTAAAGGAGGCACAAAGACTCTGATGAATACCATTATGCAACTGAGGAAGATCTGTAACCACCCCTACATGTTCCAACAAATAGAGGTATCCTACTTCCTGTGAGACAGTGGTTCTCAACATTTCAGGCCACAACCCTCAAAATAGGAGGTTGAGGAATTACATTTTGTTTAACACGGTTCTATTGTGAAAATAGCAGCTCTACATGCGAGGCGTTGTGAGCATGTAGATCGGCTATTTTCACAATATCTGCCTCTAATATTTGACAATTTGACCATTGTTTAATTTGTCCTTAAATTGTCAATTTAGAAATGTGCAGATACCCTCTATACACTTAAACTTTATGTTGGTTTGTTTACTGTAGAGTGAGAAAACAATGTTGCACATTAAGTTAATCATCAGGGGACCCCCCAAAATAATTTGGGGACCCCCCTGGGTGACAGTTGCCCCTTTCACACAGCCTGTTCATGGCAGGAAATTGGTACTATTCCGCCTTGCTGTTCTGTATAAAAGGTATGGATGCGTAATAGATAAATAGATAGATACTTTATTAATCCCAGAAGGGAAATTCAGATATCCCATAGCTCATGCAGGCATACAGTAAAGTTAGTAAAAAACGCATCACAAAAAGAGGGGGCACATGTTAAAACTGAGAGAAGACAAATATAAAATAATACATTATAAAAAAACATAAAAAGCATTAAAAAGGTGTCACTGGGAATAATAATCCTTATTGCACATAGCCCATCTGTAACTAAAACTATCATGAGCCTAGCGGCTGGTCATGGAGTTAAAGAGCCTAATTGCTGTTGGGACAAAAGTGTTCTTAAACCGCTCATTCTTTCAGGGCACCGAACGGAACAGATCCTTGCGACTGCTTTTCTGGCCTGCCAAGATGTTGTGGAGAGGATGACTCACATTGACCATTATCATGGCCCGCCTCTCATTGTGAGTGCATCTCTCCACAACAGACTCCAGTGAGTCCGGCTTTTCACCCAGTACTGAGTCAGCCTTCTTCAACAGCTTGGAATTGGAACTGGCAGCAGAGGAAGTCACAGAACGAACCGAGGTCCTTGTATAAGGCACAGCCAGCAGGGCAGTGCTGCATGCTATGCCTCGCCCCATGTATTGTAAGGTTCATCTCCCGTAGCTCAGCCTTCAACAATTCACCGCCAAGGTGTTTTGGGCTGACAAAAGGTAGTTAGTTCCCAGCTTCTATTACATTTCCCCTCCATTGTATTTCTGATTGCACAAACATGTTGCTGGGACGTATCTTTTTTCACAACCACACCTGGCCCATTGACAATAAAGACAGACACAGTATTTTCAATGGAACAAAAAACTTTTATTTTGTGAATAAATAATCAGTCCTGACAGTGGGAGCAACAAACAGATTTAAATCAATTAGCCTATCCTAAAATAGGCTTAGTCTAAATAAAACTTACGTAAGCTACATACTGTATTTTGAGTCTGTATTTTGTGAAATAAGTAGTGCTCTGCACATGCTATTGTTTTAATTGTCTATTGACAGCTGTCATCTCAGTTTGTGTGTGTGTTTGAGAGAGAGAAATATATTGAGTGAATAAGAGAAAGGGAAAGACTGAAGTTACTTTCTGAAGTGCAATACGTAACTTTATAACTTTGACAACAGCTGTACTGTTCTTATATGCAATAGCTGCCTTTATATCACTCAGTAAAGTAAAATTCTTCAGTACCGTAGTTCTGTGACTGCAGTCTGCAAAACGCTGTCAGTCTATTTTTGCTAAACAGATTCATAGGCTATGGTTGTATCCGTCTGTTTTGAATCTACTGACTGCAGCAGCTGTTATCTTAAACAACATTGATCACTGACGCTGTTGTGTTACATACCCCTCTGTTTTCACAAGGCCACCATGCCATCTAAAAGCGCTTACAATGGTCTGTGTAAAAAAAAGCAAAGCCAGCATTAATGATAGATTTTCTAGAGCTCAAATTGCACAAATAGCAGATCTACACACTCAAAATGTGTGAAACTCGCTATTTTTGAAAGTCTTTGAACAACACAATACGCCAAAATGTGTATTATACGTATATTTATTTTCTTGTCTATTATTTTTACTTTTGTTTTTTCCTATTTAAAAGAAACGTGTCCCCAGTGGCAACGGCCCCCACTTTGAAGGTTGACATCCTATATTAAAATTGCCTAGTGGGTGGGTGGACCGACTGTGGACTGCGGACAGCAGTCACGGACCAGTGATGTGCACCACTGCACACCAGACTCGGTACAAACAATAATAATATTCCCACTAGGGGCCACGTGTTGCCCCAGGGGCCACTTCAGGGCCCCCTGGGGGCCACAGGCACACTGTTGATCCAATCTGTACCCATCTTGGCACAAACACTGTTCAGGGGTTGAACTTGAGAATAGTCACATCAGGGCTCACACTTGAAATAACTTGAAATGGCCAGAAGTGACCATTGCTCTGGTCAGCGCAATATAGAGCTGGATTTGAAATTCTAGTTGTGGAAATGAAAAAAAAAAAGTTGAAGTAGGTTTAAATAAGTTAGATGCTGATAATATTGTTAATTTTACAATAACATTTCAAAGCTACAGTCACTGAACAATTTGTGATTTTGAATTCTTTCAGGAATCCTTTTCTGAGCATTTGGGTTTTTCTGGTGGGATAGTCTCAGGGTAAGAACTCATTTGACTTGTATTCCTCTTCCTTTAGGTAGGACTTATCTCACACACACACACACACACACACACACACACACACACACACACACACACACACACACATACACACACACACACAGCCAGTATATCGTCACTGGCAGGCAGAAACCTCGTATCTCCAAGTTTCAAATGTGTACGTCTTTTGGTAAAGCAAAGCCCTGCTTCATCATACAAGACTGTCGCACAAAACTAGTGAAAACAGCCGATCTACAAGCACACAACGCCTCGCGATGCAAGGCGTTGTGTGCTTGTAGATCTGCTGTTTTCACTAGTTTAGTACATTTTATAGATGATAAATACAAAACGAACGGTTTTGGACATACAAGGTTTCCACATATAACCCCCTCCAATAACTCCTTCCATTAGCCCTGACCTGTATCGAGCATCAGGGAAGTTTGAGGTGTTGGACCGCATCCTGCCCAAGCTGAGCGTAACCAATCACAAGGTGCTTCTCTTCTGTCAGATGACCACACTGATGACCATCATGGAGGACTACTTCGCCTACCGTAGCTTCAAGTACCTGCGCCTTGACGGTGAGACCATGTGTGTGCCTGTGTGTACTTTCAGCCAGTCTGCCTTCACCTTCCAGTTGTTCTCCTAATACTTTGTTCTCTCACCCTCTCTTTGCTTTATTCCCATCCATGTATTTTATACTATTCTGATCTAGGCCTGCATCTATCCATCATTTTCTTATTCTATAGTTACGTTTTCGATTCATCAAATAATCCAATTAGCTATTATAAATAATTTGTTTATTTATCAATAAATCCTATATATCAATTTCAAATTGTATTAAAATCGACTAAATTGATTTGATTAACCACATCTGTTATACTTAGCTATACTTTGCAAGGGAGTCACACAAAAATAGATTACAAAACAGATCTACAAGCTCACAACATATCGCCAATCTGCTCGTAGACCTGCTATTTATGACATTTTTAGAATAGTGAGCTTCTTTTGTGAAGAATTTTGTAACCTTTTGCCTTTAATTTGCTCTGTAAAGCACATGCATTTCATGTCATGAAAGGTGCTATACAAATAAAGTTGCATTATTATTATTATTATTATTTTATGACAACACACACACACACACACACACACACACACACACACACACACACACACACACACACACACACACACACACACACACACACACACACCAGATACTCTCCATGTGTGTTTACCTGTGTCAAGTTTCCTAGGTGTAGTACCACAGCTGTCTTTGGTATTTCATATTTCAATATCTCCTTTATTACTGACCACACATCTTCCCAATACTTGTCAATTTTTGGTAAATTCCAAAATATATGTTCGTGGTCAGCATCTACGTATCCACACAATCTCCAGCATGGTTGTTTCTCTGCTGTAACTTTTCCTCTGAGCTTTGGAGCTTCTCGGCAATCTGCACCCCCAGTCCTGCTTCCCATTTCCATTAGTTTGATTAACTGTTGCACCCTAACCTGATCTCTCTCTCTCTCTCTCTCTCTCTCTCTCTCTCTCTCTCTCTCTCTCTCTCTCTCTCTCTCGTACTACTCTGGTTTCTTATCTCTCACCTCCACCTCTCCTCCAGGCACCACTAAGGCTGAAGACAGAGGGATGCTGTTGAAGACATTCAATGACCCAGAGTCTCAGTACTTCATCTTCCTGCTGAGCACTAGAGCCGGGGGCCTGGGCCTCAACCTTCAGTCGGCTGACACTGTGGTCATCTTTGACTCTGACTGGAACCCTCACCAGGTATGACGCACATCAAGTCAAGACGTTCACATCTTCCCTGCACGTGTCAGCGGTGACATGTCACAAACAACTCGCAGATTTTATTGAACTATTTTAATGAATGTAAACTGCAAATAGGATGCTTTCTGAATCCCCTAAAAGCAGATAGGTGTTAGCTTGGGTGGTGGAGGGTGAGCAGTAATGAGATTAACACTAAACAAGGCTCTAACTCGTTCTCCTATCAACATGTGGAACGCCCTTCCACAAGCCTTAAAGGAGAGCAAATCCCTAGCCTCCTTCAAAATCGGTATGAAAAGTCACCTTCAGACAGCTGCGACCCGTGACTTGTAAATAGACTAAGCCCCCATGCCCCCCCCCCCCCCTTTTTTTCTTTTTTTCTGCCTTTGTATTTGATGTTATGCTCTTGAAACTGATATTATCCTAGATAAAGTACTATGTTCTATCCGTCTGTCTTTCAATGTTATATGAGATACTTAAAGTGTGGTTCCTGTGGAAATAAGCCTCGGCTTTATAGGATCTCCTTTTAGTTGACCTTGTACCAGTGATTTGTACTGTCATGAAACTGTACTTTTTTATTGCAAACTTCTAATAAATTCTTCAATCAATCAATCAATTGACCACTGATCAGCCAGCCACCAGCAACTGCAAAGAGTTTCCTTTCTGAACTTTCTCTGTGCATTTCATTCATACTGCATATGGATGCTCACGTAGCCTGAACCTCTAACTGAGGGAAAGCTTGTCTAGGATATTGGCCCAGTTTGTTTAAGGATAACAAGTGAATGGGCTTCAGTATTTTATTTTTAATTTGTTTAGTTTGCCTTGTTGTGAACCTACTGGTGTCATGGTTATTTTAATATTTTTGTTCATATGCACCTTTTAATTTTGGGTGCCGTGCTCTGAAATAATGTACGGTAACCGTATCCTTTCATCTTCCCCTTGATAACAACTTCCTCTCGTCTCTCCCTCTCTCCTAGGACCTCCAGGCCCAGGACAGAGCCCACCGCATCGGCCAGACGAATGAGGTTCGTGTTCTGCGCCTGTGCACCGTCAACAGTGTGGAAGAAAAGATCTTGGCAGCCGCCAAGTACAAATTAAATGTGGACCAGAAGGTCATCCAGGCAGGCATGTTTGACCAGAAGTCCTCCAGCCATGAGCGTAGGGCTTTCCTGCAGGCTATCCTGGAGCACGAGGAGCAAGATGAGGTCTGTAGCCAAGGGCTGAAAAGCGAAGAGGGGATGGTGTGTATGACTCTGCATGTGTGTGTGTTGCACAGTCACACATGTTGACATTTCATTCATTCAAAGATTCATTCATTTTTATTCATTTTTCTAAACTGGATATTATGTAGAGTGTCTTTTGTGCTCAGGAGGAGGACGAGGTGCCAGATGACGAGACGGTCAACCAGATGATCGCTCGTAGTGAGGAGGAATTTGAACACTTCATGGTAAGTGGCTCTTGAGTGCGTGCGTGCGTGCGTGCGTACGTGCGTGCGTGCGTGCGTGCGTGTGGATACATACTAGGGCAGTGGTCATCAACATATTTTCATGTCAAGGACCCTCAAATTGATATGTATTTGGCCACAAGCCATTTGAAAAGAAGAGATTTGTCAACATGTGTCAACATTTTACAAGAATGGCAGGGCTACAACCTCACAACATGGACTTGTTGTAGGTTGTAGGGTGCCGTGATGTCAGTCCAGGGGTGCCTCAGAATAATTTGATAACGTTTGGAATTCATCAATATCTCTACTGTACGTCAATATCACTTCACTATGCTTAGTAAAACAGACCTGATTTGCAATGTACTTGATGAGTTATTTTCCCATCCACGGCCAACTCTCTTCACCAAAAATAGCAGATCTACAAGCTCACAACGCGTCACGTTTTAGATCGGCTACCTTCCCCCCAGAATAGGGCTGCTGGGGCTCAAGTAGTAAAACGTCATGTTTCACCCATTCAGGCCTAGAATTATTGACTGCTTTAACCAGTGAGAAATAGCAGATATACAAGCTCACAGCGCGGCACCGAGTGCCGCGCTGCGAGCTTGTAGATCTGCTATTTTTGAAAAAAGTCGTGAAAATGTGTGCAAATCTTTGAATATATGTATTTTCAAAGCGAACGGTTGTAACTCAAATTTTGCTTCTGGGTGGTCCCTGGAACTAGGTATTTTGAGATGGGGGTCCGTGGCCAAATAAATATCATTTTGGGGGTCCTTCACATGAAAAGGTTTGAGAACCACTGACATAGTAGTCTCTCAAGAACAGACTAACTGAGCTCCAGTTAAGTGAAAAGGTCCTTTTCTTTGACGATGGCTGGCCAGATTGCTGACATAGAAACATAGGTTTTTTTCCAAAAATCTTAGAAGGATTCAAAAGACACTTATAGAATCGGGTCAAAATTCTAATTTTCACGATTTTTCAAAAATAGCAGATCTACAAGCTCGCAGCGCGGCACTCGGTGCCGCGCTGTGAGCTTGTATATCTGCTATTTTTTTTATATTTAAAGCATAAAATATTGCGTCATAATGTGTTCAGGCCTAAATGGGTTAAAGTTATTTTCAGTCAGTTCTGATGGAAACAGATATGTCTCTGTGACATACGTAGCCTACCGTATCTCAGGTGGAAAGATGTGCATGTTTACGTTGCGTTTACGTTATTTACAGGGGTGCCAACAAAAGTCAAAAAAGTTTGAAAACCCCTGTTCTAGAATGAACATAATATAAACACATTGGATCCCAGTCTCATCTCTCTTCCTGTATCTCCGCAGCGCATGGACTTGGACCGGCGTCGCGAGGACGCACGCAACCCGCGGCGCAAGCCTCGCCTGATGGAGGAGGACGAGCTTCCCACCTGGATCATGAAGGACGACGCTGAGGTGGAGCGGCTGACCTGCGAGGAGGAGGAGGAGAAGTTGTTCGGGCGAGGCTCCCGCCAGCGCAAGGAGGTGGATTACAGCGACTCGCTGACCGAGAAGCAGTGGCTCAAGGTTGGTCAGTGGTGGAAAAAAAGTACTCACGTTCATTACTTAAAGGGGGCGGGACACCGGCCGAAATTTAACATTATGATACAGTAGGTCACGTGGTCTTTCTTCAAACGGTCTGAAAAGGAGGCGGGGCCGTATCAGTTATTAGTGAATGTATACTTCGTCCGTCGTGCGGTGCCGCGCACAACGTGATGTGTTGTTGTTAGCTGGTAGCGCCGCACCGCACGGCTATTTTCAAGAGCTATTGTGTGTGCACGCACGCACGCACGCACGCACACACACACACACACACACACACACACACACACACACACACACACACACACACACACACACACACACACACACACACACAGGCTACCACAGACTTCAGTCCTCCGGAGCTCCGGTGAAGCACTGGAGCACTTTTTAGCAGAGATGGCTGCTAAAAAGTGGTCTGTGCTGCGGAGGACCCTCGTTCTAATCTCTGACACCTTTTTGTTAGAAGACTTGTACCCTGTACGCGGTTAGGGGGGATTCTATAGCAGATTATATCAAATTTTTACCCCTAGAACTGCTTGTTTTAAAATTCGTTTTATGAATTGTCGCATTTTCTCCTCGCACAGTTCTGTTGGGGTTGTTTCACTAGATAATACTCAGCGCTCACTCCGCCCCCTCCCGTCATATTACCCAATCAAATTAATTTAATTCAGTTACTGTACAGAAAGTACTACTTTCAGTACAGTAACTACAATAAATTAATTTGATTGGGTAATTTAACATGGGGGTACATGACATCATTAAAAAAATTGGCTAATTTGATAGCCATAATTAGCTGTTTTGGCCGTGTCACGCCCACTTTAAGTAAAAGTATCAATATCGCAATATAGAAATACTCTGTAAGGGTGCCCTCAGACCAAAATACCTATGAGAGTGGATTCCCCATTCCGCCAATGCATTTCAATGAGAAGGGAGCATATTTGCAGAAATCCTCTACTGGCATAAACCGCTCCTTTCCCATTGAAATGCATTGGCGGAATGGGGAATCCACATCCACTCTCATAGGTACTTTGGTCCGGGTGCAGCCTTACAAGTAAAAGTTCAAAATGTACTTGAGTAAAAGTACAGTGGTATTTGGAATCAAAATATACTTAAAGTACCAAAAGTAAAAGTACTGAAATGATTGAAAATGGCAGATCTACAAGCTCATGTTGTGAGCTTGTAGATCGGCTATTTTCAAATAGCCTATATAATGTAGGGCTGAAGTGGTTCAAATGTTTTGTAATAGAATCATTTAATCTGAAAATAAATGACCGTAGTTGAGTCAAAGTACAATATTTGCCGCTGAGATGTAGTGGAGTTGAAGTAAAAGTACTGAAATTTGAAAATACTTCAGTAAGGGTGGCCTCACACCAAAATACCTATGAGAGTGGAATCCGCGTTCCGCCAATGCATTTCAATGAGAAGGGAGCGTTTTTTGCAGAAATCCTCTGCTGGCATGAAACCGCTTCACTCTCATTGAAATGCATTGGCGGAACGCGGATTCCACTCTCATAGGTACTTTGGTGTGAGGGCACCCTAAAGTTAAAGTACCTCAAAATTGTTCTTAAGTACAGTACTTAAGTAAATCTACTTAGTAGTACTTACCAGGGGTTGTGGTTGAGTAGCAGATGTCCATTTGAGGAAAGTCAGAGTAGAAATTATGTAAAAAACTGACAACGTTCAGCCACTAGATGTCACACTACACTCCATATTGCAACACATCTGTTTCATGTCCTTCCTTATTTCCTTCAAGGTAAATAGGAGGTAAAGACACCAACGTCATTTTCGGTCTCTCGCAATTCCAAACGGCAGATTCGTCGCACCATGGGTGCCAAACTGCAGCCGGAAGTTCAGTAAAATGTACTGGAGTCAGTGGAAGTCACTGGAAGACTGTGGACCAGATCATGAACAAACACAATTTCTCAACAATTGAGACCTTTTTAACATACTCAGCTCAGGAAAATAAAAGAAGGCATGTCACAATCGATGTGCGCACTGTGTCATTTTATAGAAGTATCTAAAGAGCACAAAGTGTGTTTCTGAACGTGCCAAGTATCGCAAGACTGTCCAGTGTCCACCGTTTCCTGTCTGGCAACCAGATCTCGCAATACTTCAGAGGCAGAAACTATAATTATTTACTTATTATTTTTTGTATGTACTGTGCACATCGAAAAGCAAGTGATTGTAAAAATACTTGTCTAGTCTTCTTTTATATACCTGAACCGATTATATGACAAAGGTCTCAGTGACTCAGTCGTTCATAAATAGTGTTTGTTCATGAGCTGGTCTAGCTCAGCTCCATTCACTGTCATGTATTTCATCGCACTTCCGGTGCGAGTTTTGGCACCCATGGTGAGCGTCATGGCCAGTCATGGCGCATACCCCGTTGTCACGTGATTCCCTTCCTTACATACTTTCCTTGATTTCCTTGAGTCACATCTTGTCAGTTTGCACCAGCATACCACCTGCCTCCAAGTCTGTCATCAGTATATTAGTAAAATACCTTCGCCAATGAAAACGGAAGCAACATGCTGCCGACAGCCTACAGAAAAGTTATTTAGATGATTATTTCTCAATCATAATATTTATTTATTTTGACACCACAGTGTCTCTGCCTTCTGCTGTCTGCTAGGCAATAGAGGAAGGCACATTGGAGGAAATCGAGGAGGAGGTGCGTCACAAAAAGACGACCCGTAAGAGGAAACGTGACCGCGACCTGGACCTGCCCGGTCCCTCATCTTCGTCGGGGGGGCGCGGACGGGCCGACAAAGACGAGGACGGGAAGAGGCAGAGGAAGAGGGGGCGACCCCCAACGGAGAAGCTGTCCCCCAACCCTCCTACCCTCACGAAGAAGATGAAGAAGATCGTGGATGCCGTCATCAAGTACAAAGACAGGTTTGTCAATGTGAACTTCAGGTGCTGTAAACTGATATGTTTTGGTTCAAATGAAACATGTAGGCCTACTGTAATGTTATGGTTAAAGCTCTATATTCTGATAGTAATCATTTCTATAGAATGTTTGTTCAGAAACGGGGATCATCCTGTCTCTCCACCTCTTTAGTAAACAGAAAATACATTTTCATGTGAGGTACACATTTTATCCAATCAGGAGAGAGAACATTTTTAGCTGTTCCAGTTCTAATTTAGTCTGTCCGTTTATTTGTGTTGTCACTTCCAATTGTACTTATTTATCATACATCCTGTAGGAGTTCTCTCTCCTGGTTTGATAAAATACAGTATATATCGTGACTTGAAAGTCTATTTCAGTTACTGAACAAACACTATAGCAGTGTTTACTTTCAGAATATACTGAAGAGATATTTAACACTTTAAAGCTTTACAAAAGTGTCCTCCCTCTACAGCGCTAGCGGGCGCCAGCTGAGCGAGGTCTTCATCCAGCTGCCATCTCGCAAAGAACTACCAGAGTACTATGAACTGATCCGCAAGCCTGTTGACTTCAGGAAAATCAAGGTATGCACGCGCGCGCAAACACACACACACACACACACACACACACACACACACACGCACACATGCACACACGTGCATATTGTTGTTGTCGGGTGGAAACCTAGTATCTCCAAGTTTCAAATGTATCATACAAGGCCGTCGCACAAAAGTAGTGAAAACAGCAGATCTGCTTGTAGATCGGCTATTTTCACTATTTTAAATCATTTTTAAATGATAAATGCAAAACGAATGGTTTTGGACATACAATGTTTTCACCCGACAACGGCGATATCTAATCACATGTCAATAGATGGCCCATCTGATTACATTTGTCCACTCAGTTACACTGACTGTCTATATGAAACCCTAAATAAAGATCCCCACCTCATCAATAAAGAAATGGAAATTCAAAGTGATCCCCACATCATGGAGCTGTCCAGTCTTTAGGACTATTTTCTTGGTAGATGTGCTCAGCTATATTTTCAAAAATCGTGAAAATTGATGCAAATCTTTGAATATACAGTAGGCCTATATATTTTAAAGCGAACATTTGTAACTCAAATCTTTGCTTCAAGGGGGTCCCTGGAACAAAATATTTTGTGATGGGGGTCCACGGTCAACTACATATAATTCTAGGGGATCTTTGACATTAAAAGGTTTGAGCACCACTGAAAACCATTAGGATTTAGGAGATATTTCTAGGTATTTCTCAGGTCTAAATGGGTTCATTGTTTTGTGGTGTTTTGTGTCCGGTGGGCTGCAGGAAAGGATCCGTGGTCACAGGTACCGTAGTTTAGGTGACCTGGAGAGAGACGTGATGCTGCTGTTCCAGAACGCTCAGACCTTCAACCTGGAGGGATCACTGGTAATAAACATTCATGCACGCACTCACGGACACACACAAATAGTAATAAAAATAATAATTCTGGGATTTTGCAAGTGTGGTTGCCTATATATACTGTATTATATATTATATTTTGGGGTTAATCTAGATGAAACTAGACTGCTCTAGTCTGTCAAGGTGCCAACTTAGGCCTTGTGTACTCTTGGCCATATATGGCCTACTTGTGCCCCAGCAAAGCGCGCAAGTACTACTTTCGGTGATGTCTGTATGTATGTGGGTGGGCAAGTTGGCACTCTGTCGAGGTGCCAACCTGCGCCTCATTATTTATATCAGGTCTTTATTACTTGCACTCTGCTGGCACAGGTAATAAAGATCATGGACAAGAACTATAGTCTGGTTGCTATATAGACAACCACAGTAACTAAAAAGGTGAAATTCTGGGAAATTGCAAGTGTGGTTGCCTATTTATAGACTACTAGAGGTTTGAAATAACCTATATACAGTACAGCACATGCTTCCATAGAACGATGCTGACTCTTATGAACTCCAAATGACAATAAACTGGGTGACATCACCAACAACAAGTACAACCTGATATAAATAATGTGATGCAGCGCGTTGTGAGCTTGTAGATCTGCTATTTTCAAACAATTTGTACTTTTACTTTTGGTACTTTAAGTACATTTTGATGCCAACACTTTCATACCTTTACTCAAGTACATTTTGAATCTGGACTTTTACTTGTAACAGAATATTTCTACATAGCAGTATTGATACTTTTACTTAAGTAAAAACGTTACTTTTCCACCACTGGGTTTGAGAACCACTGCTGCAGTGTGTAGAAGCTTTCTGTCTTTATGTTTGCAGATCTATGAGGACTCTATCGTGCTGCAGTCGGTGTTCACCAGTCTGAGACAGAAGATCGAGAAGGAGGAGGAGAGCGAGGGAGAGGACAGTGAGGAGGAGGAGGAGGAGCAGGAGGAAGGCTCAGAGTCGGAATGTGAGTAGCCTACGTCCGGAGTGAGCGAAGAGGGGGACAAAAAGAGTGTCCATTGGCATCTTGATTTGGGCTGCAACTTTTGATTGTTTCCTTAGCGATGATTCTAGTGATGACATTTCTTTAATTATATCAATGTGAATCAAAATCGAAATTCTAGGGTGCCTGGTGGCCTAGTGGACCAGGCGCATACCATATAGGCATTGCCATTTTGGCATCAATGCCTGTCGGCGTCGCCGGTTCGATTCCCGAACTGGGAGACCTTTGCCGCATGTCACTCCCTGTCTCTCCCCCATTTCCTGTCAGTCTACTGTCCTATCCAATAAAGGCAAAAAACCCAAAAACAAATCTTAAAAAAATAAACTAATATGACTAAATCGATTAGTCCGAGGTAACCATTATATGTATTATATATTGATATACTTCATCGTACAAAGGTGTCACGCAGCTATCACCGTAAGCAGTAAGGTGTGATGGCGTGTGTTCTCTTCGACCAGCGCGTTCTGTGAAGGTGAAGATCCGTTTGGGTCGGAGGGAGAAGGAGAAGGAGAAGGAGAAAGAGAAGGAGAAGGGCGGGGAGCGCGGGAAGGGCCGGAGCAGACGGACGGGGCGTACGAGAGCCAAGCCGGTCGTCAGTGATGACGACACAGAGGAGGAACAGGAAGAGGTGTGTGTACATGCAGTGGTGGAAAAAACAGTAAGATGGGACAGCTCATGTGCTTGTTTGTACACAGTAGAGCAGGGGTTTTCAACTGACTGTGAACCCGGGACGGTAACACTTGCTATGCATCCCATGTCTATAATGCATTACATCAGCTAATAACCATGTATGATAATAGTTATAAAGAAGAAAAATACACATAACCCTTTATAAGACCAATTTCTCAACCAATTGCTCATGGACACTTTCTTAAATAATGACTGAAATATTATACTATTGAGCAGTAGTTTATTTATTTTTATTTCTTAATCCAACCTGATATACTGTTTTGTTACTTATGTATGAGTGAGCAGACACACCTTATTACATGGGCACAATTCCTAATAATGATAACTGAGGCAATCTGTTATCAATTCCCCTTCTTGAGATTCCAACAGCTTTTCTGTGGAAGTTCTTGATTCCTAGTAACAACTGCTATCAGCTACAACTTGTTTCTCAACTTGTGGTCCATGGTACACTAGTGGACCATGACATAATTAATGGGTGGTGCATGTCTATCTCTTCTTGGCCATAGTGGAGTCTCATGTCTCATTTCTTCAAGGCCCATGAAGGGCTGTGTCCCTGCTGCTGTGTTCATTTTATCAGCAAATTTTGATTTAGTCTTAGTCTTTTGAATAACACACCATTTAGTCTTAAAGTGTTAGTTCAGCTATTTTTGACATAAAGCTGTGTGAAATACTTGCCATTAAAATAGTGGTTACAAATGTATTACTTCATTACCAGAGTCCCGTGGTCAGAGTTCTGTTCAGTTTTAGATGAATATAAGTAGTTCCGGTAATTTGGCAGGGGCTCATGGCCCAATCATTAAAAATAGATGAATCCACAAAACTAGCGTCATTTGTATTGTTGACCTATTTCTACCAAATAGACCAACTTTCGTTCAACTTTGACCCCTCTGTCACATGGTACTATGTTTTGTGTCCAGTATCACTACGCCGCTGCAACGTATTTTTCCAAAACAAGGCGCGTTGCAGTCAGCTGATCAGAACGAAACCTCGCTCTATACCACATATAGATATTATTGATTACCACGGGACTCTGGTAATCAATTACGGTAATACATTTGTAACCACTATTTTAATGGTAAGTATTTCACACAGCTTTATGTCAAAAATAGCTGAACTAACACTTTAATCTTGTTTTAGTCTTCTGAAATTGTCTTAGTCTGGTCATACTAAATATCAAAATATTTTTGGGATTAGCCTTAGTCTTTTAGGCTAAATATAACCACATAACTCTGAACAAGTCATTGTCTTCTGCTGTCTGTTACTCGGTCAAAATCAAAAGGATTAAGAAAAATACAGTGCAATTCTGAGTTCTCTAAACAGTATCTTGGCTATAATATTGCACCTAAATACAGCAAATACAATACTTATGTTAATGTTCAAGTAACTCTCAAAAGAAGTTAAACCGCTAAGGCTAGTCTACAATGCCTAGTGTGTGCCACTACCAGGTACAAAATCTCTGCTCCGCAAATAATATTGTAACAGTATCAGTCACATCTGACACTGTCTGCTACTTTCTGTACAAAATCAACAAGATTTGAAAAGATGTGTTTTGCTTTAATTCCATTGTACAGTTGCATACCAGTGTTCATTTTTACAGCAATTAGTCTTAGACTTAGATTTAGTCTTTGTCTTAGGGCTCAATTTTGATTGTCTTAAGTACCAGCTCTTATGCCTTAAAGGAGAGAACCACCCATTCTCAACATTGAACTATGTAATTAATATACAGTATTTTCTGGGCTATAAGGCGCACCTGACTATAAGGCGCACTGTCAATGAATGGTCCATTTTCAAACTGTTTTCATATATAAGGCGCACCTGACTATAAGGCGCACATAATAGACGCTATGCATCCAACAGATGGAGCTGTGCTAAAGGGAATGTCAATGTCAATGAATGATCCATATATAAGGCGCACTGGACTATAAGCCGCACTGTCGTTTTTTGAGAAAATTAAAGGCTTTTAAGTGCGCCTTATAGTCCGGAAAATACGGGTACCTTTGAGTTATGTGGAAATAAGAAAAAAATTCAAATATCTTAATTACAATGAATTTAATTTTTTTTTTAAGGGCAGCGGTTGTATAATCGCAGTATTACACTTGAGGGTGTGCTTTATGTCAACATCATCACTTCTGCACGGCCAATGGAACTCGCCCGATAAAGCACCCTCTCGTGTAATATTGCTTAATTTGGCCATCTTGGACACCATCTTGAAAATTGCACCTTTCTAGTGGTCAAACTTTGGTAAACTTTTAGTATGTTATTAAGGACACCTAATACTACAAAAAAAACTGTATGCCTGGTTGTCTGGTGGGTGGTGACCCAGCTGAAGTTAGCCACACGTAAATCTACTTACTGAAGTTACTTTACACCACTGTGTACATGTGCCGTGTTCCTGTGTGTGTCTGTGTCTGTCTGTCTGTGACTTATTTTTATAGTGGTGATCCACAGACACAGGCACACAGTAGCAGGCCTACAGGTGATTGATGCCACCTTTCTGTCTTTTTAAGACATTTTCTGAGACTACAGGTGATTGATACCATATCATTATGTGTGTGTGAAATAAAGTTAATTTGTCTCCTCTCCCCTCCTCTTATCCAGGAGCGTTCTCCGAGTGCCACTGATGAAGAGTCCTAAACTGAAAGAATGCACTGAAGGAGCCATGAAGGAATATTCCACCAAAACTACTTGCAGCAAATACCCGCCCCCCATTTTGTCAGCTCCATCCGCCCTCGGTCAGATGTCATTTGGAGGAAAACGATGAACTCTTACCTGAATATTCGTGTCCATTAGGTGACGTGTATGAAAGAGGAAGACATGGTGTAAAGATAAAGAAGGCGTTTTCTGGACCTGGAAAATACTTCTGAACTGAATTGCACTTTAAATGGAACAGACATTGGATTTATAAAGACTCAATCTCTGATACGAAGTAAACAAACGGCATGCCCTGCCACCAAAAATGACAAAAGTGGATATGTTTTTATTCTCTAGGTAATGGACTTCTTGGGTTTAAACTATATTTGCTGTGTTTAGTGGCTTTAATAGGTTTGTTTACATTGGTAATGAGAGTAAACATTAAAGTAAAGTAGCCAAAAGCTGACCTATATTTTGATTGATGATGGGATAAGAATGTTTCAAATATCATATTTTTCCATCTATAAATTACTATTTCAGAATATATGTGAATGTAATCCTAATTTATATGCTCCAAACAATCCCAGATTGAACTTCAACTCAGTTCTAATCATCACATACATAGCCAGTTCAGCTGTCTATCTGCTGTTGTACTTAGCTCGACACAAACATTTTCTTGAAAGACAGTCTTGTGAAGTTAGAATTGACGGAAACAACTTGGTTTTCCCATCTTATAATATTGTAAACAACATTCATATGTGGAGCGGAGGTCGCTTACCTGACTTGACCTTATGGTTGCAGTCAGGGGCGTCACAAGGGGGGGGGGGGGGGGGGGGAGTAGGACTGAGCCCCAAGGAGGGGCCTTAATTATTTAGCTTTTGAAAAATAGCAGATCTACAAACTCGCAGCGCGGGCACTCGGCAGCGAGTGCCGCACTGCGAGCTTGTAGATCTGCTATTTTTTTAATGTGTCTTCTTGGGGGTCCCTGGAACTAAATATTTTGAGATGGGAAACATAGGTTTTTCAAGAAACCTTAGAAGGATTTGAAATATTCAAAGACTTTAAAATGTTCATGATTCAAAAATAGATCTACAAGCTTGCAGCGCTGTGAGCTTTTTATATCTGCTATTTTTCAATAGTTAAAGCACAAAATAATTGCGTTCCCAGTCTAAATGGTTTAAACCCCCTCCCCCTATGAAGAACATTCATGGGGGGCCCGCAGTGAATCCTTGTACCCAGGGCCCAGAATTTGGTGCGACACCCCTGGTTTTAGTCAGATGTAAACAACTGTGATATTTCTGGGTAACTGGGGCAATATGTTTTCAACAGCATGCTCTCACCAGCCACTGAGGAGACGTAGGTGTTTGTACATCACATAGGTCTGACACAGGCTCTCTGTTTGAGTTGGAAATATAGCATCCTGTGGTTGGAGGCCGGGGTCCAAACTTCTCAGAATCTGTTTTATCAACTCCCTGTATTTATTTGACTTGAGCCTTAATGGAGCTGACCTCAATTCACTCTCATATCTCATAATAACACAACAAGATTACACCTTGCTGCTGCTGCTTACCCGTGTTACTCTTCTAATATAAAGCACTTGCAATTGTTCACTGTAAAAAGACAGATTCGTTCATGAGGCTGTAATTCATTGCTAAGTACTGTAACCTTAAACGCTTCTATTTCAGTGTTGTGTTGTGAGTTCTGACTTTCCAAATGGCTGACCAGTTGATCTACTTATACTAAGCACTTTTTACGTTTTACATTTTAAGACAAAGGACCAGAGGGACAGTTGTTCTCCTCTGTTTGTGAATGCCTTATGGCTTTATGGTGTTGGATATGCTGTATAGAGTTGTTGTTTTTTACATTTTGTTTATCAATAATGTCTATGCATGTGTGTGCGTGCAACTGCATGTGTGTGTGTGTGTGTGCGTGTGCGTGTGCGTGTGCGTGTGTGTGTGTGTGTGTGTGTGTGTGTGTGCGCGTGCGCGCGCGTGTGCGTGTGTGTGTGTGTGCGTGCGTGTAGAATGCCTAGTACTGTACTTTTTTCATGAGGAACACAAATTTGGAAGATATAACCAAGCGTTGGTATTTTCTCCACTTGTTTATTGGGACCTGCCTGTATTGTGTGGTGGACATTGTCACTTGAAGGGAGAAAAATAATAGCCCACAATAAATTTCTGTATAATTCCTGTTGTGATTTGTTTATACTGTACATTACTTTGGATGTATATTTTAAGTGCTGATGTTAAGGGAGGTCTATGTGGCTTGAATGTTCAGACCAGGTGACTAAACAGGTCATGTTTAGTCTGTTGTGCAGCAACAGTTAATAAGTAGGTCTACTGAGGAGGATTAGATGTCTACATTCCTCATTTCCCAAAAACCTGTGTTGCAATGGCACGGTCTGTCACAATTGTACTCTCAGAACTCCAAATTACTTTATTGACAGGCTATATGATATGATATGATATGATATAGTACTTTATTGTCAGTTCACACTGAAATTTCAGCAGCCATGTATGCGAAACATAATATGTTTTGCATACATGGCTGCTGAATACAAACATTTGACACAAAATGAACTGGACACTAGTTCTGCTCATGGTCATAGGTTTTGTCAGACTGAAGACTATTCCCAGAAAATGCCTCTAGTCTGACAGACTGGGAGATGTAATGTCCTGGTTTGTCCACTAGGAGGTAATCTCATACAATTACAACAACTAGTCTAGTATTACAGTAAGATGTGGGAAAATTACATGGTATAAAAGGGCCTGTGTAGGCCAGCAAAAATCCTTTGAGATTTTATGGAAGGTACCAGTATTTAAATTCATTATTAAAAGAGGGATGTCATGGTAATGTTCCGGTTGGTGACCTTCAACCTGGAGTTTCTTTTTATTCCTTGTGTCGTGTTTAGTTCAGTTTGACTTAGTATATCTATCTCGGCCAGTGACTCCATGTGTCTTGTGCCTACCCTTTAACATACATTTTCAAGATATATTTCCTTGCCAATAAATAAATACCTCTATCCAGGTCATATAAACAGCCTGCGCTATACCACTGACTGAATGTTAGTGGGCACAAAAATAATCAGTGTACAGTCTCCCTTTGGGAGATGTCATGGTGTGTGTGTGTGTGTGTGTGTGTGTGTGTGTGTGTGTGTGTGTGTGTGTGTGTGTGTGTGTGTGTGTGTGTGTGTGTGTGTGTGTGTGTGTGTGTGTGTGCGTGCGTGCGTGTGTGCGTGCGTGTCTGTCTGTCTGTCTCACACGTGTATGTGTGAGCAAGTGGGAGTTTTCATCAGCATTTGGACAGTGTTCAGTGTGTTTAACTTGGAAGTGTTTACTTCAGGCAGCACTGTAAAATCCTGAGCGTTAGTTCAACCATGAGAGTGTCCATTTGTACACTCAGAGTTAAATTAACGCTCAGGAATTAACTTTGTAGGAGAGTGTGGGAGGAAGGTGGAATGGGTTTCCTGACTTCTAGGAACCCTGAGGTTTGAAACTCAAACCTATAGCTGTTGACATCTGCCAGAAGGGGAGGGGTGGGGCAGCAGGGCATTTTAGGTGATAAGAGGGCTGACCCCTGACAACCCAAAACAAGACACATGGTAGTAGTAATAGTAGTCACTTCAAGTGGTGTCACACACAAATGTGGGTAGAACAATGGGTTACACATGTTAGGATTTGCAGTCAGACAAAAACTCACTGCTTCAGTCAATGACACTTTGGCCCAATCTAAATAATGAGTTGTCAGACAGAATTCCCAGACCTTACAGGAAAAAATATATATATTTAACTTTTGTAACTACTACTGTACATATAACTGGGAGAGTGGAATGAACTCAAGAAGGGGAAGTATATCGTGCAACAAATTATATCAAGCGCTTAAAAGTATTTTTTTTAATTTCAAGCCGATTGATTGGACCATTGGTTGAGAAACAGTGTTACACAGCATTATGAATATGTATGTGGAGTTATTATAGCTGTACTGTAATTATACAATGACCAAATTGGTTTCATTTTACGCTCTCAAGAATTGTTAAACATTTGCATTAATGCTTAATTTAAAAGAAGTCTACCCAATTAGAGAAAGTAGAAGAATTGTTATTTTTTGTTGCATTTGCCTGTTATCTCTCTTATGGTACTGACAACAAGAGAGCATGGAATTGTGCAGACAAATCTATACATAAACTAAAGC
This sequence comes from Nannobrachium achirus, assembly GCF_963921795.1. Taxonomy (NCBI): domain Eukaryota; kingdom Metazoa; phylum Chordata; class Actinopteri; order Myctophiformes; family Myctophidae; genus Nannobrachium; species Nannobrachium achirus. The sequence goes on from NC_137812.1 coordinate 46,586,461, forward strand.
TGTGTGTTGATTGTGTGCGTGTGTGTGTGTGTGTGTGTGTGTGTGCGTGCGTGCGTGCGTGTGTGTGTGCGTGTTTGTGTGTTGCGTGTGAGTGTGCGTGCATGTGTATGTGTGTGAATTGGGCTTCACTGATTGGTTAGCCCATATGGAGATCCCCCAACTCTCCCAACTT